>NC_134358.1:282036018-282293518 GCF_048569485.1 Anomaloglossus baeobatrachus
TCCAAAAGTATAGTGATGTATACTCAAGACAAAAATTTATAGAGAAATATAATTCCTCAATTACGCATATAAACCAAGTTCTACACTTTGCAGAACATATTCCCTCAATATTGTTTCTCCACTATCCACTTATTATAAACAAAAATGCCTTAATGATCCTTTTGGATGAGGTATAATATCATTACTAAACTCTAAATTCAGTTCTCCTCCAGAAAATGAAATACTGAGGATCATGAAACAATGTGTAGAAGAACTAGGCTTTACTATGTCAATTACAAGCTAATATCACTGATGCGAAACATAATCAAAATGTAGCAACCAGATCTCACTTACTGAAACATCTCTTAATGATCCATAGACTATACTTTGCTCCATCCTGACTACACAAAATATTCCTAATATAAAAAATTGATGTGTTAGGGGGTGTGATCAACTGGGAGACATGAAATACATTTGGTGGTCATTTGGCGATATATGAACTCCTCGCTAATTATAAATGTTATAGGAAGACTAATTCTTGGTGCTACTGTTAACCTCTTTGTAGATAGTTCTCTTGGAATTCCCCAATAAACCTTTAATATTTTAATTGTATTACGATGAATACCAGAATTCATATAGCCTAAAAATGGAAAACAAAAATGTTATCCTTATCAATAACTAAAGAAAAGATTTTTGTATTATACGATCTGAATGAGGTATCTAGAACACGTACCTTGGAACATTTCTATAATACTTGAAACCCATGGTTAGATATTTTCCCAGACCAACATCTAAATCCAGCTTTACATGTATCACCATGAATCAACCTGTGTTCTCTAATGCTGAAGCCCATTATCTGATACTTTCCAATTCAAATTATTTGTTACTTTGTTAAGTATCTTATTTCCCATCTAATATCTGTTCTTCCTGATTAAAATACTGTTATTTGTCTAGTACCTGTGAAAAACATTGAGCAGATTTAACTCTCTCTCATTCCTTAACCTCTCTACCTCCTTATTGTTTTTATTTCCTTTTTCTTCTGATTTTGTTCTCACATTCTGTTGTGTAATGTATGTAGTTTTCTAAAATATTATACATACACCCCCTGCATGTGGAACTCTCACAAGTTAAGTTTCATGTTACAAGGTGATCCTTAAACATGTAATAATTATTTTTTTAAACTTAAAACAAAAAAATCAAAACATTTATCATCTCACTGTTTTTTACCTGTCGTGCTTCTTTGCTGCATGATGCCAACTGTCTGATCTGAGAAGCTGTATTTCCATTCCTTTTTATTCTAGGACAGTACTTCCGGGCATAAAAAAGAGGAAAAATTGGCACATCCAAAAGTATATCATTTTCTTTCTTTATTTCCACATCAGATTAAAACCCTGACGTGTTTCCAGCACAAAGGAGAGCCCTTAATTAAAATATATACTTTTGGATGTGCCGATTTTTCCCCTTTTCGTGTTGCAGTCCACCTGGCGGACTTTCTATCGTAGCACTCCGTGGATGTATGGTGACGCACATTCTCGGGCGTGTCCAGCTTTCCTCTGCCTTCTGTTTTGTACTTCAGGGCATAATCAGACCTATAATGTTACTATATTGATAATTGATTAAATAATTATCACCTACAATATCAAACATTTGCAAACAATCATGTATGGCATTGATAGTCTTTTTTAGCTTTCATCCGAGATAAAATGTATTGTATATAAAATATATAAAATTAGCTAGAGCATGTTAAATGCTTCTAAAAAGATATTTTTCAAGTTAATAAACCTAAAACCGCATAATTGTATTGGGACTTAAATATGATTAAGCACCTGTCTTTGAGGCTCCACATTGAGCAAGTACAAGTGTAATATAAGTTCTTATGTGACTTTCTTTGAGTCACTTTCCTTTTTCTGCCTAAAGCTTCACCAATTTTCCACTGAGGCTGCAAAAAGGAGAATGCAAAAATCTCAGCATGAAACGCTTTAAAAAAACACAATTATTAAGAGTCAGAAACTGCCTAGTAAATGAGAAAAAATGAGAAAAATCAATATATACTTTAAGCAGTTATGTACATTGCATAATAATACCATTTCCAAAGGCTTTTTGTAAACAATATTTCAAAGTCTTTTTTGTTTGTGTATAAATATATATTTTTTTTACTATACTATTTTTTATCCCCTTAAGATATAACACACTATAGCACATGTATGTATATGACAAGCAGTTGGTGTAAAAGCATTGTTTTTCTATTTATTGTGATTGTATCAGTGCTCTTCACAATTTCTGAGGATTCTGAGCTAATATGTTCTAGTAATTTGTCTGCACAGATCTTGCTTATAGCTATGTGGGTCAGTATCTTTTTGACAGACATTTTATAGCATTCTTATATAGCAGAAACTAAGGCTAAAAAAGGCAAAATAATCCACATTGTTAGAATGGCATACTGAACATGATTTGGTACCTATCACTTTGTGTGTTAAACATGTCATGGCTCGAATATTATACTGTAAGTATGCACTAACATATTCTGCCAAGTAATCATGTCGTTATCAAATTTAGTATGGTTGGTAATTTTTCTTAGCTATGCCAATTTTCTAAACACTTCTAAACACTGGCAAGATAGGTTTAACAAGTCTATGTGAATGAATATGTAAGCATTAACCTTCAAATAAAATAATGCAGATCATAAAACAGCCATATAAAATATGGTCAGGCTCCCCCAATACAGCCAACAATCATTTACTCTAATATGTATTAATATTTCAAACAAATAGGGAAATTTATTTCTACCAAGGCCAACATACAGTGAGTGCTTAAAGTATTCAGACCCCTTTATTTTTTTCTCTCCTTGTTTCATTGCAGCCATTTGGTAATTTCAAAAAACTTCATTTTTGTTCTCATTAATGTACACTCTGCACACCATCTTGACAGAAAAAAAATCAGAAAAGTAGAATTTTTTGCTAATTTATTAATACAAGAGAAACTGAAATATCCCATTGTCATAAGTATTCAGACCCTTTTCTCGGACATTCATAATTAAGTCACATTCTATCTATTTTCTTGTGATCCTCCTTAAGATGGTTCTACTCCTTCATTGGAGTCCAGCTGTGTTTAATTAAACTAATAGGACTTGATTTGGAAAGGCACACACCTATCTATATAACACCTCACAGCTCACAGTGCATATCAGACCAAATGAGAATCATGAGGTCAAACGAACTGCCCAAGGAGCTCAGAGACAGAACTGTGGCAAGTCACAGATCTGGCCAAGGTTACAAAAGAATTTCTGCAGTACTCAAGGTTCCTAAGAGTATAGTGGCCTCCATAATCCTTAAATGGAAGAAGTTTGGGACCACCAGAACTCTTTCTAGACCTGGCTGACCAGCCAAACTTAGGAATCATAGGAGAAGAGCCTTGGTGAGAGGGGTAAAGAAGATCCCCAAAATGACTGTGGCTGAGCTCCAGAGATGCAGTAGGGAGATGGGAGAAAGTTCAACAAAGACAACTATCACTGCAGCCCTCCACCAGTCGGGTTTTTATGGCAAACTGGCCTGATGGAAGCCTCTCTTCAGTGCAAGACATAAGAAAGCCTGCATAGAGTTTGGAAAAAAACACATGAAGGACTCCCAGACTATGAGAAATAAGATTCTCTAGTCTAATGAGCCGAAGATAGAACTTTTTGGTGATAATTCTAACTGGTATTTGTGGAGAAAACCAGGCACTGCTCATCACCTACCCAATACAATCCCAACGATGAAACATGGTGGTTGCTGCATCATGCTATGGGGGTGTTTTTTAGTTGCAGGGACAGGATGACTGGTTGCAATTGAAAGAAAGATGAATGTGGCCAAGTACAGAGATATCCTGGAAGAAAACCTCTTCCAGAGTGCTCTGGACCTGAGACATGGCCAAAGGTTCACCTTAAGCACAAATCTAAAATAACAAAGGAGTGGCTTCAGAACAACTCTGTGATCATTCTTCACTGGCCCAACCAAAAAGCTGAACTAAACCCAATTGACAATCTCTGGAGAGACCTGAAAATGGTTGTCCACCAATGTTCACCATCCAACCTGATGGAACTTGAGAGGATCTGCAAGGAAAAATGGCAGAGGGTCCCCAATTTCAGGTGTGAAAACCTTGTTGCATCATTCCCAAGAAGACTATCTCAAAAGAGTGTTTCTACTCAGTACTGAGAGCAAAAGGTCTGAATACTTCTGACCATGGGATATTTCAGTTTTTCTAGTTTAATAAATTTGCAAAAAAAATCTACATTTCTGTTTTTTCTGTCAAGATGGGGTGCAGAGCGTACCTTAATGAGAAAAAATGAACTTTTTGAATTTACCAAAGGGCTGCAATGAAACAAAGAGTGAAAAACTAAAAGGGGTCTGAATACTTTCTGTACCCACTGTACCTGGATTTTTGAACCCCTTCATCCCCAAGTGATTTTTAATTGTCATTTTTTCCTCCCTTACTTTCAAGAACCATCACTTTTTTTTCTGCCAATATAACCATATGAGGGCATGTTTTATGTGGGACGAGTTGTACAGTTAAATGACCCCATTCAGTCTGCCACATCTTGTACTGGAAAACTGGAAAAAAAAATCCAAGTGTGGTGAATATGGTAAAAGAGGGCAATTCAAAGATTGCTTTGGAGTTTTTTTTTATTTACCATGATCCCTATATGGTAAACTGACCTGGTAGTTTGATTCCACAGGTCGCGGTACGAGTTCGTAAAAACCAAACATGTATAGTTTTACTTTTATCTTTTAAGTGGTGAAGAGAATCAGAAATTTGTTAAAAAAAAAGAATTGTGCTTTTGTTGCCATTTTCCGAGACCCATACTGTTCCCATTTTCGGATCTGGGGCTTAGTGATAGCTTATTTTTTGCATCCTGAGCTGACAATTTTAATTATACAATTTTTGGTTAGATGTGATGCTTTCTTCGCCTGTTACTGTATTATAATGGAATGTTGCGGTGACTCAAAAAATGTAATTCTGGCGTTTTGATTTTTTTTCTCGCCTCACACTTCACTGATCAGATTAATTGATTTTATATTTTGATAAATCAGGCATTTCTGAACTTGGCAATATCAAATATTTGTATTTTTTGTTAATTATTTTATTTTGAAAGGAGCAAAAGGGGAGTGATTTGAATTTTTAGGGGTTTTGTCTCATTTACAGTATTTAGGACTTTTTTTACAGTTTGTATTGATTTTATTAGTGCCCTTAAGGAACTTCAAGCCTGCACTATCTGATTGCATCTGCTTTTCAGAGCAATGCTTTAACATCCCTCTGAGCAGCAGGAATGCTGATGATTTGTGAATGTTGATGTTCTGCCAGCGTTGACAGAAAGGGAGTCATTAAAGCAAGAAGGGTTAACAGTTTGCCCCCGCTGTCATGATAACCCATCAATGCCCTGTGATTGTGTCACGGGGCCACCGACGGTGATGGTATGAAATGCCATGATCCCCGCCGGGATGTGTTAGACTGCGCTGAGTTTGACAGCGTCATCTAACTAGTTAACAGGCACGGGTGCAACTCCGATCCACCCACGCCTGTTAGCTGCACATGTCAGCTGATGAGCTCAGCCGATATATGCATGGAATAATGCGGGCTTGCCATGTCAGCCCACATTAAAGTGACAGACACAACCTATGACATATTGGTTTGTCATTAGTTGTGAAGGGGTAAAAAATTATGCTTCAAATTTATCAAGGTGTCTTTGCTAGCCTTCTGACAGAAAACACCTTGCAATTTTGAAACATTTTTTGGTCACTCAAAATTGTACAAAACTTTGAGCAGGAATAGATGAGAGAATGTCTGCCCGGCAAACTCATGGTAATATGCATGATGTTTCTGGTTTAATTTACATCAGAAATGTGCTCTAAACCATAAGTTCAGCAACATTTTTAGTGGAAACATTTTAAGATATGCCAAAATAATTAATTTGCATGTACATCAAATGAATTAGACAAATCTTATGCCAGCTGTCCCATAATTAAGAAAATGGAAATTGCCTTTATGACTTGGGCTCCATGTTTTTACTTAAGAAAAGCACTGTCATGTCTCCAACAGAACCCGCTACTATAAGTTCTGCTTTGATCACCAGGCACCACTGTATTTCCGCCATGTGCAATGCTGGTGCTGGGGGAGTAGTCAGTGCCAGGGGCTCTGGTGGGTGCAGGCTCTGCCCATCCACTAAGCTTAGTTGCCCTGGGACCTGCAGTACCACCGGCTGACTGTAGGTGGCGTGTGTCTTACAGCTGAATTTACCACCTCTCAGCTACAACCAATGGGAATGCACCACACCCTTCTTATTCCCCCTCCTGTCTGCTAATCACTGACAGATTTATTCTTGTAGTATACTGCTTGTCTCTGGTTTGCACCCTGCTCCTGAACTTCTGATCTTCGTATTTTGACTTCTGACCTTTGCCTAATTTCCTTACCACCCTCTTGACTGCTGATTGTGTCCCTTTTTGTACCTCCTGGTTTGAACCATGCCTGATGACTACTCTTTCCTGGATTGGAGCCTTCCATGTGCAGCAATCTCCTGCACCTTGTTGTAATTCCAGATCCCTGTACAGAAGTTAAAGGGTTTCCGAGTTCTTGGGATCCCGCTGAGTGGGCGGCTAGCCTCTAGTCTGTATGGGACAACCGTCCTAAGTCAGTGGTCCCAAGCAGATGTCATAGGCACCTTTTCATTGAGCAAAATAATTAATTGTAATATCTTACCTGTCACTATGACGCCTATAGTTAAGCCAAAATTAATCTGGTAACAGATTTTTACATTGAAGCAGAAATTAACAACAAACTCTCAGTCACAAACAAAAACATTTTAGTGCTGTAAAAAAGCATGGAGGGTATTGTAACTATGTCTTTTATATTTGTGACCATTATACCCCATGTACTCAGTCTATTACTAGTGATGAGTGTGCACTAAAATGCTTAGGTGCTCGCTACTCGAATCAAGCAAATGGAATGCTCGGGTGCTTGCCTCGAGTAATGAGTATAATGGATGTCAATGGGAAACTCGAGCATTTTTTCAGAAGACACTCCCAGGAGGTTTGTGGGGCAGTAAGATCACTAAAATGGATGGATAACTTGCACAAATGGAATGGTAACAGCACAGGGAATATTCCTGAATATATCTCTGACTACCAGGTTGCTACTGGAAACAATATTTTCAGTATTATGCCACTTATACAGACTGACAATAAAACATACCAAACCAAAGTTAAAATGGATTTTACAGGAAAAAAATATTGGGAAACATATTATTTCCTGTATAATAATTTGTAAGTAATTCAAATTTAAAAACAGAGAAAAATTATCTCCTCCACCCCCTAGGCTACGTTCACACATAGCATTTTGCGGTATTTTTGGACTTTCATTGCTTTCAATCTTGAAAAACAATGCAAAAACACTGAAAGTATCGACATGCTCCTTTCAAGAATGCAGCAGTTTTTCATTTCAATTAGAAAAAGAAAAGAAATCGTGTGCAAGAGATTTCTTAAATGTGTTCCCATTTGTAAGGTGTGGACTAGTGATGAGCGAGTATGCTTGTTACTACTCGGTAATCGCACGAGTATCACTGTACTCGGGCTACTCGGCGGGTACCGAGTAATTTTGCAATACTCGTTCTTTACTCGTGGTCTTCATCCCTGCATGTTGGCGCTCTTTTGAGAGCCAGCCCTCATGCAGGGATTGGCTGGCAGACCACTGCAATGCCACAGCCCTGTTAGTTGTGGAATTGCAGTGATTGGCCGGCCCGCACAGCGTGACCGAGCCTTTATACCGGCGGGCGCGCTGTGCTCTGTACACAGCCATCTCATATTCCCTGCTTTCCACGCCCACAGGCGCCTATGATTGGTTGCAGTGAGACACGCCCCCACGCTGAGTGACAGGTGTCACACTGCACCCAATCACAGCAGCCGGTGGGCGGGTCTATACTGTGCAGTAAAATAAATAAATAAATAATTAAAAAAAACGGCGTGCGGTCCCCCCAATTTTAATACCAGCCAGATAAAGCCATACAGCTGAAGGCTGGTATTCTCAGGATGGGGAGCTCCACGTTATGGGGAGCCCCCCACCCTAACAATATCAGTCAGCAGCTGCCCAGAATTGCCGCATACATTATATGCGACAGTTCTGGGGCTGTACCCGGCTCTTCCCGATTTACCCTAGTGCGTTGGCAAATCGGGGTAATAAGGAGTTAATGGCAGCCCATAGCTGCCACTAAATCCTAGATTAATCATGTCAGGCGTCTCCCCGAGATTCCTTCCATGATTAATCTGTAAATTACAGTTAAAAAACACACACACCCGAAAAATCCTTTATTAGAAATAAAAACACTAACAAAGTCCCTCATTACCAATTTATTAACCCCGACAAACCCTCCATGTCCGGCGTAATCCACGGACTCCGGCGTCGCGTCCAGCTCTGCTGCATGGAAGTGACAGGAGCTGCAGAAGACACCGCCGCTCCGGTCACCTCCACGCAGCTAATGAAGGGAATAGCGCGATCAGCTGCTGTCAGTCAGGTAACTCCCGGCCACCGCTGGATCCAGCGGTGGCCGCGGGTAACCTCAGTGACAGCAGCTGATCGCTATACTCACCTCAGTTGCTGCATGGAGCTGACCGGAGCGGCGGTGAGTAGCGCGATCAGCTGAGCTGTCACTGAGGTTACCCGCGGCCACCGCTGCATCCACCGCTGGATCCAGGTAACCTCAGTGACAGCTCAGCTGATTGCTATACTCATCTCATTAGCTGCGTGGAGGTGACCGGAGCGGCGGTTTATTCTGCAGCTCCTGTCACTTCCATGCAGCAGAGCTGGACGCGACGCCGGAGTCCGTGGATTACGCTGGACATGGAGGGTTTGTCGGGGTTAATAAATTGGTAATGAGGGACTTTGTTAGTGTTTTTTATTTCTAATAAAGGATTTTTCGGGTGTGTGTGTTTTTTAACTGTAATTTACAGATTAATCATGGAAGGAATCTCGGGGAGACACCTGACATGATTAATCTAGGATTTAGTGGCAGCTATGGGCTGCCATTAACTCCTTATTACCCCGATTTGCCAACGCACTAGAGTAAATCGGGAAGAGCCGGGTACAGTCCCAGAACTGTCGCATATAATGTATGCGGCAATTCTGGGCGGCTGCTGACTGATATTGTTAGGGTGGGGGGCTCCCCATAACGTGGAGCTCCCCATCCTGAGAATACCAGCCTTCAGCCGTATGGCTTTATCTGGCTGGTATTAAAATTGGGGGGACCGCACGCCGTTTTTTTTAATTATTTAATTATTTATTTCACTGCACAGTATACACACACCGGCTGCTGTGATTGGGTGCAGTGAGACAGCTGTCACTCAGTGTGGGAGCGTGTCTCACTGCAACCAATCATAGGCGCCGAAAAGCAGGAAAGCAGAGAATACGAGATTGATTAATGAGCGGCCGGCTTTTTCAAAAGAGGAAAAGCCACCGGAGTTTGAACAGCTGTGCAGCGCCGCGCCGGTGATCGGGGAATGGTAAGTAAGAGAGAGGGGGGGGAACTGACCGACAGACTGTGAGAGGGGGACAGACAAGACAGAGAGAGACAGACCGACGGGAGATAGAATGAAAAAAAAAATGACCGACATCGTTAGTAAAAAGCACAAAACGTGCGTTTTGGACATCGGAGTGCCACACAAGGTTTTCACGTAAAATCTTTCATGTATTAATCTCAAAAAGTAACATACACCAGCTCTATCTCACTATTGGGTATGTGCCCTTAACATTTCCGCCATGAAAATTCATTTTGGTGTCATTTTGGAAGGTTTTCTGGTGAGTCCGTAAAAATAGCGTAAAACTTGGACAAAATTGTTCACAGCTGTGACTTTTGAGTGATAAATGCTTCAAGGGGTCTTCCCCATGCTGATGCCATGTCATTTGAGCACTCTTCTGAGACTTTTGTGACATTTTAAGGGTTTCTACATGCTGCCGGGGGGTAATTTCACAAAAATACTCGGGTCTCCCATAGGATAACATTGGGCTCGGTGCTCGGGCCGAGTACACGAGTATCTTGGGAGGCTCGGCCCCAGCTTCGAGCACCCGAGCTTTTTAGTACTCGCTCATCACTAGTGTGGACTTGTAAACTGGTGAAGCCTATGCACTAATTGCAAGGCCTATCAAAATTCAAAATTCAAAGAAAGGATTGCAAATCTCATAGAGGAGTTCCTCAGAATAAATTTAACTATTATTAAGAAGTAGGACTCCTACACTAACAAAGCCTATGTAAGACTCCTACATAACAAAGCCTATGCACTGTGTGCAGGGCTTCCAAAAATTAGAAAGAGGAACTGCAATAGACCCTGGAACACACATAGCATAGAGTCTCAGAAAATATTTACATTTAGAAGGGATGGGACAGCGGTCAACAGCAAGTAGTCCTGTTTTCAAGGAAACTATTCAGGGTAAAACTGGCTCAACAAGGACCTTCAGGCATCCGACTCTGATGTTGCTCCAGCTAAGGTGGATGGCAGTTCTTCCTGTGTCAGCTCAGGGCATCAGGTGACCTGGAGTTTTCAAATAGATTGAAGCAGTAGTTTCCAAATATTTTTTTTAATCTCCTTGGAGACCTTTGCCAATAAAAGTTCACCAAACATGTAGGGGAAACTTCTTCAACCCATCCCAGGAAAAGAATATCACAAAGTCCTTTGTCTATTTTTTCACACAAGAGGTGCATTTGGGCATTTCTCCCATTATAGGAATGCTACTTTGTTTTTCTTTAAACAGAGTTGAAGCAAATCTGAGTAACAGCTCCCTCTTTGCTTAAGTATATCTAATACTGGCATTCACCTGTCAACTGAAACTTTCGACGTTCTGACTGTTCTCAAAATAAATATGTACCGCCCCCCACTCGGCTGCAGCCGAGCCCGCTCGGATTCAGGCTCGTTGGTGGGTGGCTCGAGCGCCTCCGGACCCGGGGTCACTCCGCTCTGAAAGTGGATGCTGGAGCTTTTTGTGGGGGGTTAGGTAAGTGCATGGCCCGAGCCGCGCTTGAGTTCATGATGCCACCCACGGGACGTGGTGAAGGTAGACACCACCGCTGCAGTTATGGGGTACCCGGGGGAGATGGTAGTGCAGCCAGATGTTAACCCCTCCGTGGGCAGGGATGATGGCCCCGGGACCCATTGGGGATAGCTGGGTGGTGCAGGGCGATGTGCGCGGCCGGAGGGCACTGTTGTACTCAGTGTTATTGACACACACAAGTCCCTGGTAAACCAAGTTGATGGTGATCGGGGCCCGCAGCCGGCTGCGGTCGGGTCCCCCACCCGGATGGTGGTCTCTGCCATTTTCCTGCACCATGTTGTGTAGCTGTAGACTGCCTGCTCTTCAGCGGCTTTGTGTATGTCGGGAGAGCCCATTTGCCCGCAGATGCTGGCCCGTGGGATCTCTCTGCCTGTTCGGTGGCTTTCTATCCCCCTCGGTGGGCTGTGGTCTTCAGTCGGGACTTGGGTGGGAAAGGCCTATAGTCCAGACCGCAATCAGTTAATTAACTTAGTCCAGTGGATTCTGGACCTCGTTTCAGGGTCTGAGTACCCCCCTGTGTGCTCCGGTTTCCGAGTCGGTTCCCTGGGTCGGTACCGGCGGGCCACTACCCTGTCCCAGTCCACCACGGTTCCACCGAGCCATCTTCCCGTCTCCTGCAGGCTGAGGCCACCGCTTGCCTCCTAGCCAAGGTGTTCGGGCAATGACCCTCACACCTGTCAGACTGTCACAGGCCTGTCTCACAGGCCTCACCTCCTTCACTCCTCAACTCTAAAACTGATCTGACTACAACTGAACTGTTTTTTCCTGCCTCAGGCCCTCTGAACTCCTCGGTGGGAGTGCCAACTGCCTGGCTCCGCCCCCCTGGTGTGTTCATCAAACACTGAGGGAGGCGACTAGGGTTTTTGTGGTTGGCTGATGACTCCTTTTTAGGGGACCGGTGTTGTGTGGGGCACTAACTGTGACTACCTGGCTAGTCCAGGGCGTCACACTCTCCCTTGGTTAACCACAGACCGTCCGCGGGCTGTCCGACCACCACCGTTTATTTTGTAACTGAAAAAGATAAAAGTTTTTTAAAACATTAGCAAATACAATAACATATTTACATTATGAAGATTTAGGATTCATCCCTTGACGGAAGGCATTTTGCTTAAACGTTACATTTTTATTAAACAGGAACAAAACGGGACCGCGTCCTTCCATTTACCCACCCAAGCAAACCTAAACCTTGATGCTGCCTCTAAAAACAGGTCAGCACCCCTTTTCCCCAGTCCAGGAAACGGGTCAGGTCCGGGTGTTGCCCACACGGGCCGGGTAAAAAGTTCCTTACCCGGCAGTATCTCAGAGGCCCCACGTCCAGGGGACCCCTGGCCCGGACGGTTGTCACCGGTCTGCATGGTGACGGGACCTCGGCCTCCTCTGCCACAGGCCCTTCCTCCAACCAGCCTCTCCGGAGACTGTAGGAAGGGAAAGGTGGTCCGGGACTATTTACAAACCCTAAAGTTATTGGGTGGCCTGCAAGTTCTCGGCCATGTTCTTTTTTTGTAAAATGGGGTTGAACAAACTGGAATCAAACAAAATCCCAACGGGGACGGGCAGTATGGTAGCCGAGAACCACTACCTTGCTCAACTGTCTTAGAATCAGGTCAGAGTCTCAGTTGATTGGCATTCATTTACACCCCAATGTACATAATCAACATATATAAAGATTTTCATGGAAGATGGGAAAGTACAAGTGTATTTAATCATGTTAATAAAAATATATTAGCACATGATATTCCCATAATATTGGATTCAAAATACAAGGATAAGCTCCTATAGATGCTTTAAACAAATGTGGAAACCACACAATGGAGTCAAATAATCCATAACTTTTATTATCAAATTGTAGACACAAACAATTAAAAGAAGTTGTAAACACACTTCCTAAATAACAAACATAGTTAGGGAGGAAAGTAGAAGACCTCGAACATGTGGGGACCAGGGCCTTATGAATAATATATGGCTGGGGTTTTGTGGATTCCTAAGTCTAGTGAAAGTAAAAGGCCACATTAATCCCAGTCTCACAAGTGTAAGAGAACCCCTCCTAAATAGAAAACTGCATGGCACAATAGTAAAGGGGAATACCCCCAATATCCAGGTACAATTAGTCTAGGATAGATCAGTAGATCATCTCAAGGTACATACCAGCAGTTCAAATAGGAGGGAAGGTCCAGGGTCCGCGCCCAACAGCCGTTTCGGTTTAGCCTTTTTCAAGGGACACCGCACGTTATCCATGTCCCATCACACTCACCCTTAAATAGTGTATGTCAGAAATCATCATCTCGTCCTGCCGTGCTTTCGCCCGCCCCCAGACACAAAACCCCGGATGTGACGTGCATCACAGCCGGCGGCAGGCGGTGACGTGCCGCGCATGCGCGGGGACATTTCCCCATGACGTCATTGACGCATGCGCGGCACCACCTATGATGCCGCCGGGTGAGCACACCCGGAAGCTGCGCTAAGAGGCGGGCGCATATGGTAATGGACGAGATGATGCTGTGTAGTCGCCAGACCGGTATAGTCCAAATATATCAAGCAGCCATGATGTGGGGAATCATACTTAACAAAAACGCTGATTCACATATCAGATACAGAACACGGCATTATGTATGCCCATCTAAATTAGTATAGTGGTTGCTGACATGATCTGTCTCCGAATATTGACATATATGTCAGCAGTTAAGGGGAAAAACCTCCTAAACAGGCTGCAAAAAGTATATTAGAAGAAACAAGGATTTTATAAGTAGATGAAACAAATATGATATAAGAGGAATAACCAGTAGTGTTTAGTAATAATTCAGACCCCTGGTTATAACCTCAGCCAGAATCATCACGAACAGTTTTTACAGGACACACAGAATTATCATTTCATATTCCAGGCACCAGGATTCTATAAAAAACATATATAGACAACATGCAATTAAAAACAACATAATGACAGACGGATACTAAAATTCATAAGATCGCTCCCACTATTTACAAAACCAATGGGGGAAAGACAGGGAAACCCTATAGACAGAAATGATCAGAATCAGGTATTCAAAAAGGGGGCAAAGCTTAACTGTTCATTGAGACCCCCAGGGGACAGAGTCCCAAAAGTAAAGATCCACCGACTTTCAAGTTTTGAAAGGGCAAGTTTTGTGTTGCCACCGCGGATCCCACTGCTGGCCAGGTCAATCCCCACCACCCTCAGTCCAGTGGGATCACAATTGTGATGGACCTTGAAGTGCCTGGGAAGAGTCCTGAGCAGCGTGAGATCCGTCACCGGTGGAGCCTTAAGGATATCCCGGACATGCTCACGAATACGAACTCGCAATTGTCTAGTGGTCAAACCCACATAAACCAAATTACAAGGGCATGTCGCATAGTATATCACATATGTGCTGCTGCAAGATATATATCTTTTAATGCAGAAGCGTCGCTTGCCATCAGTCGAGAAAAATTCCCTGCCCCTTATAATATTTCCAGACATACAAGCCATACATTCCCCGCATGTATAGCATCCCAATCTGGGAGAGCCGGATCCAAAGGGGCCAGTAGGCTTTCTCGTCACATAATGGCTATCCACCAGGAGGTCCCGCAGGCTCCTGCCTCTCCTAGAGGTCACAAGGGGGATGGTGGGTAGGTTTCTGGCCAACACTGGATCCGTATGTAAAACAGACCAATGTCTGGACAGAGCCCCCCTAATCCGTCCCCATTGCCCATTAAATGTTGAAACAAATCTCATTTGACTACTCCCTCCTGCCACAATCCCAGGGTTAATGCCATACAAGAGTTGTTCCCGGGGAGTCTGTTTGGCTCTCTGGTATCCCAACTTGATCCCCCGAGTGCCATACCCCCTATCCTTAAATCTTGTTTTTAGATCCTCAGCCTGGCGTTCAAATCTCTGAGGGGTAGAGCATATCCTCTTAGCCCTCAGAAATTGGCCAGTGGGAATGGCCCTAATAGTAGATCTTTGATGAGCGGATGACGCATGTAGGAGTGCGTTAACCGCAGTAGTTTTTCTGTACAGGTCAGTTTCTATTGAACCATCCTCCCCAACCTCCACCACAACGTCTAGGAAATCAATCCTCCTTTGGTCCGCTTTGTATGTTAATTTAACATTATAATCATTCTGATTGAGTTCTTCCATAAAGGTGTCCAGCAGAGGGCGAGCACCTTGCCACAGGAGCAAAACATCATCTATATACCTATACCAACAGATGATATTCTGGGCAAGGGATGATCCGTGCAGGGCGTCCTGCTCCCACTTACCCAGAAATAGCCCCGCATAAGATGGTGCACATGCCGCCCCCATGGCGGTACCACGCCTCTGCAGGAAAAAATGGTCCTTAAACGTAAATGCATTGTGGTGGAGGATGAACTCTAGGAGGTCCAAAACGAAACCGCAGAGTGACCTGTCCCAGATACTACTAGATAGAAAATACCTACATGCTTCCAGGCCTTGTTCATGTGCAATACAGGTGTACAGGGACTCTACGTCCGGTGTCACCAACCACATGTCTGTTTCCATGTGGACACCGTCCAGTTTCTTTAATAGATCATTAGTGTCCTTTAGGTAGGAGGGCAGGTTCTGCACCAAGGGTTTCAGATAAAAGTCCACGAAAGTACATATTGGTTCACAGAGGCCACCAATCCCTGAGACGATAGGACGTCCTGGGGGATTGGTGGCGTCCTTGTGGACCTTGGGTAGTAAGTAGAAGGTGGGTAATTTAGGGCTCTTAACTAGAAGACCATCCCTAATTTTTGGAGAAATAATCCCCTCCACCAGGGCTTCCTCCAGCAAGGAGATCAGTTCCAATCTAAATCCAATAGTAGGATTGGCGGTGAGTTTGGTATATGTTTCTTTATTATTTAATTGTCTGAATGCTTCCCGTTCGTATTTACAGACAGGCCACACAACGACGTTTCCCCCTTTGTCAGCGTTTTTAATCACAACGTCAGTCAAATCCCTCAGTTCTCGGATCGCACTGCGCTGCGATTTTGTCAAGTTGTCACCAGAACTGAATCTGGGAATTTTTTCCAGCTCCTTGGTGACCAACCTGACAAAGATGTCAATCTGCGGACAGATGGACAAAGGGGGAAACGTCGTTGATTTAGGGAAAATTCCCCGTGGAAAAACATCAGACACACCGCCCTCGCCCTCTCCCTCTAATTCCTCTAGGGTAGCAATGGCTGCCTGTTCTCTCTCAGTCAGTGATTCCCCACCACCGGATGTTTTATGGTGTAATTTGTGTAGGACCAATTTCCGGGCAAATAAATGGAGATCCTTTACTGTAGTGAAAAGATCAAAGGTGCCGGTAGGTACAAACGATAACCCCAATTGGAGGACCTGCACCTGAGCTTCTGTCAATGTGTGGGTAGATAAATTAATTACCTCCAATTGGTTCTTTTTCGTCCTTTGTTGTTCCTGGGGTAACGTAGGTGAAATACCTTTTCTTTTCCCCTGAGTAGTCCCCCGAGTCTGTCTGGGAACGCCATACGTTTTCTTGTTATTATGGTTATTCAGGGGGGTCTGAGTCTCATCTTTCTCTTCCATCTCCATACTCTCCCCTGAGGTGCGGGATGAAATGGAAGCCGATCTTGGTCTGCCAAAATTATGCTGGTTAGGGCGGCCCTTTCTCCACCTGTATACCTGTTTGTTGGCCCGGTCATTCATATCCCTCTGAAGTTTTTTGACCTTAGTGGTCCTAATTTCATTCTCCCATTTTACAAACTCGCCATCTATTTCCGTATTAAATTTGGTCAACTGGTCCTCTGTTAATTCTTTTTTTAGTTTCTCTTGGATAGACTCGATTTCTGTCTCCATTTCCCCAACCTGGAGTTCATTAAGTTTGATTAATAGTTCCATGAACTGTTTGGAACACGTGTCTGCGCAACTTTCCCAGGCGTTGATGAACCACTCCTCCTTGATGGGAAAGGAGGGAAACACCTGGATGCGCAGACCACGTGGGACCAAACCTCTGGATACATATTGTTCCAGGAAGCCTTTATTCCACCAAAGTTTGGTTCTTCTGTGTAATAGTTGTTTTAATTTCTGCATATCCGCCTGGTTGTCATTATGTGTGAGATTAAAACCACAGGCAAGGTCCTCTTTAAATGCCTCACTGATATGGGAACGCCAGTTATTATCGCGTGCCCTGAAATCCATTTGTCCTGAAAACAAGACTGTGAATAACACAGAGTTAATGAATATAAAGATTTTCATGGAAGATGGGAAAGTACAAGTGTATTCAATCATGTTAATAAAAATATATTAGCACATGATATTCCCATAATATTGGATTCAAAATACAAGGATAAGCTCCTATAGATGCTTTAAACAAATGTGGAAACCACACAATGGAGTCAAATAATCCATAACTTTTATTATCAAATTGTAGACACAAACAATTAAAAGAAGTTGTAAACACACTTCCTAAATAACAAACATAGTTAGGGAGGAAAGTAGAAGACCTCGAACATGTGGGGACCAGGGCCTTATGAATAATATATGGCTGGGGTTTTGTGGATTCCTAAGTCTAGTGAAAGTAAAAGGCCACATTAATCCCAGTCACACAAGTGTAAGAGAACCCCTCCTAAATAGAAAACTGCATGGCACAATAGTAAAGGGGAATACCCCCAATATCCAGGTACAATTAGTCTAGGATAGATCAGTAGATCATCTCAAGGTACATACCAGCAGTTCAAATAGGAGGGAAGGTCCAGGGTCCGCGCCCAACAGCCGTTTCGGTTTAGCCTTTTTCAAGGGACACCGCACGTTATCCATGTCCCATCACACTCACCCTTAAATAGTGTATGTCAGAAATCATCATCTCGTCCAGCCGTGCTTTCGCCCGCCCCCAGACACAAAACCCCGGATGTGACGTGCATCACAGCCGGCGGCAGGCGGTGACGTGCCGCGCATGCGCGGGGACATTTCCCCATGACGTCATTGACGCATGCGCGGCACCACCTATGATGCCGCCGGGTGAGCACACCCGGAAGCTGCGCTAAGAGGCGGGCGCATATGGTAATGGACGAGATGATGCTGTGTAGTCGCCAGACCGGTATAGTCCAAATATATCAAGCAGCCATGATGTGGGGAATCATACTTAACAAAAACGCTGATTCACATATCAGATACAGAACACGGCATTATGTATGCCCATCTAAATTAGTATAGTGGTTGCTGACATGATCTGTCTCCGAATATTGACATATATGTCAGCAGTTAAGGGGAAAAACCTCCTAAACAGGCTGCAAAAAGTATATTAGAAGAAACAAGGATTTTATAAGTAGATGAAACAAATATGATATAAGAGGAATAACCAGTAGTGTTTAGTAATAATTCAGACCCCTGGTTATAACCTCAGCCAGAATCATCACGAACAGTTTTTACAGGACACACAGAATTATCATTTCATATTCCAGGCACCAGGATTTCTTCCATATTATTTTCAATTGATGTCAGTCAAAATTCATAAACTGGTGCTCCGTTCAGGGGTGGGAGAGAAGTCAAGGGATCAAACAAGTCCTCAGATGGAATTCTATAAAAAACATATATAGACAACATGCAATTAAAAACAACATAATGACAGACGGATACTAAAATTCATAAGATCGCTCCCACTATTTACAAAACCAATAATATGGAAGAAATCCTGGTGCCTGGAATATGAAATGATAATTCTGTGTGTCCTGTAAAAACTGTTCGTGATGATTCTGGCTGAGGTTATAACCAGGGGTCTGAATTATTACTAAACACTACTGGTTATTCCTCTTATATCATATTTGTTTCATCTACTTATAAAATCATTGTTTCTTCTAATATACTTTTTGCAGCCTGTTTAGGAGGTTTTTCCCCTTAACTGCTGACATATATGTCAATATTCGGAGACAGATCATGTCAGCAACCACTATACTAATTTAGATGGGCATACATAATGCCGTGTTCTGTATCTGATATGTGAATCAGCGTTTTTGTTAAGTATGATTCCCCACATCATGGCTGCTTGATATATTTGGACTATACCGGTCTGGCGACTACACAGCATCATCTCGTCCATTACCATATGCGCCCGCCTCTTAGCGCAGCTTCCGGGTGTGCTCACCCGGCGGCATCATAGGTGGTGCCGCGCATGCGTCAATGACGTCATGGGGAAATGTCCCCGCGCATGCGCGGCACGTCACCGCCTGCCGCCGGCTGTGATGCACGTCACATCTGGGGTTTTGTGTCTGGGGGCGGGTGAAAGCACGGCTGGACGAGATGATGATTTCTGACATACACTATTTAAGGGTGAGTGTGATGGGACATGGATAACGTGCGGTGTCCCTTGAAAAAGGCTAAACCGAAACGGCTGTTGGGCGCGGACCCTGGACCTTCCCTCCTATTTGAACTGCTGGTATGTACCTTGAGATGATCTACTGATCTATCCTAGACTAATTGTACCTGGATATTGGGGGTATTCCCC
This sequence comes from Anomaloglossus baeobatrachus, assembly GCF_048569485.1. NCBI lineage: Eukaryota > Metazoa > Chordata > Amphibia > Anura > Aromobatidae > Anomaloglossus > Anomaloglossus baeobatrachus. The sequence goes on from NC_134358.1 coordinate 282,055,515, forward strand.
TTTACTATTGTGCCATGCAGTTTTCTATTTAGGAGGGGTTCTCTTACACTTGTGTGACTGGGATAAATGTGGCCTTTTACTTTCACTAGACTTAGGAATCCACAAAACCCCAGCCATATATTATTCATAAGGCCCTGGTCCCCACATGTTCGAGGTCTTCTACTTTCCTCCCTAACTATGTTTGTTATTTAGGAAGTGTGTTTACAACTTCTTTTAATTGTTTGTGTCTACAATTTGATAATAAAAGTTATGGATTATTTGACTCCATTGTGTGGTTTCCACATTTGTTTAAAGCATCTATAGGAGCTTATCCTTGTATTTTGAATCCAATGTTATGGGAATATCATGTGCTAATATATTTTTATTAACATGATTGAATACACTTGTACTTTCCCATCTTCCATGAAAATCTTTATATTCATTAACTCTGTTATTCACAGTCTTGTTTTCAGGACAAATGGATTTCAGGGCACGCGATAATAACTGGCGTTCCCATATCAGTGAGGCATTTAAAGAGGACCTTGCCTGTGGTTCTAATCTCACACATAATGACAACCAGGTGGATATGCAGAAATTAAAACAACTATTACACAGAAGAACCAAACTTTGGTGGAATAAAGGCTTCCTGGAACAATATGTATCCAGAGGTTTGGTCCCACGTGGTCTGCGCATCCAGGTGTTTCCCTCCTTTCCCATCCAGGAGGAGTGGTTCATCAACGCCTGGGAAAGTTGCGCAGACACATGTTCCAAACAGTTCATGGAACTATTAATCAAACTTAATGAACTCCAGGTTGGGGAAATGGAGACAGAAATCGAGTCTATCCAAGAGAAACTAAAAAAAGAATTAACAGAGGACCAGTTGACCAAATTTAATACGGAAATAGATGGCGAGTTTGTAAAATGGGAGAATGAAATTAGGACCACTAAGGTCAAAAAACTTCAGAGGGATATGAATGACCGGGCCAACAAACAGGTATACAGGTGGAGAAAGGGCCGCCCTAACCAGCATAATTTTGGCAGACCAAGATCGGCTTCCATTTCATCCCGCACCTCAGGGGAGAGTATGGAGATGGAAGAGAAAGATGAGACTCAGACCCCCCTGAATAACCATAATAACAAGAAAACGTATGGCGTTCCCAGACAGACTCGGGGGACTACTCAGGGGAAAAGAAAAGGTATTTCACCTACGTTACCCCAGGAACAACAAAGGACGAAAAAGAACCAATTGGAGGTAATTAATTTATCTACCCACACATTGACAGAAGCTCAGGTGCAGGTCCTCCAATTGGGGTTATCGTTTGTACCTACCGGCACCTTTGATCTTTTCACTACAGTAAAGGATCTCCATTTATTTGCCCGGAAATTGGTCCTACACAAATTACACCATAAAACATCCGGTGGTGGGGAATCACTGACTGAGAGAGAACAGGCAGCCATTGCTACCCTAGAGGAATTAGAGGGAGAGGGCGAGGGCGGTGTGTCTGATGTTTTTCCACGGGGAATTTTCCCTAAATCAACGACGTTTCCCCCTTTGTCCATCTGTCCGCAGATTGACATCTTTGTCAGGTTGGTCACCAAGGAGCTGGAAAAAATTCCCAGATTCAGTTCTGGTGACAACTTGACAAAATCGCAGCGCAGTGCGATCCGAGAACTGAGGGATTTGACTGACGTTGTGATTAAAAACGCTGACAAAGGGGGGAAACGTCGTTGTGTGGCCTGTCTGTAAATACGAACGGGAAGCATTCAGACAATTAAATAATAAAGAAACATATACCAAACTCACCGCCAATCCTACTATTGGATTTAGATTGGAACTGATCTCCTTGCTGGAGGAAGCCCTGGTGGAGGGGATTATTTCTCCACAAATTAGGGATGGTCTTCTAGTTAAGAGCCCTAAATTACCCACCTTCTACTTACTACCCAAGGTCCACAAGGACGCCACCAATCCCCCAGGACGTCCTATCGTCTCAGGGATTGGTGGCCTCTGTGAACCAATATGTACTCTCGTGGACTTTTATCTGAAACCCTTGGTGCAGAACCTGCCCTCCTACCTAAAGGACACTAATGATCTATTAAAGAAACTGGACGGTGTCCACATGGAAACAGACATGTGGTTGGTGACAGCGGACGTAGAGTCCCTGTACACCTGTATTGCACATGAACAAGGCCTGGAAGCATGTAGGTATTTTCTATCTAGTAGTATCTGGGACAGGTCACTCTGCGGTTTCGTTTTGGACCTCCTAGAGTTCATCCTCCACCACAATGCATTTACGTTTAAGGACCGTTTTTTCCTGCAGAGGCGTGGTACCGCCATGGGGGCGGCATGTGCACCATCTTATGCGGGGCTATTTCTGGGTAAGTGGGAGCAGGACGCCCTGCACGGATCATCCCTTGCCCAGAATATTATCTGTTGGTATAGGTATATAGATGATGTGCTGCTCCTGTGGCAAGGTGCTCGCCCTCTGCTGGACACCTTTATGGAAGAACTCAATCAGAATGATTATAATGTTAAATTAACATACAAAGCGGACCAAAGGAGGATTGATTTCCTAGACGTTGTGGTGGAGGTTGGGGAGGATGGTTCAATAGAAACTGACCTGTACAGAAAAACTACTGCGGTTAACGCACTCCTACATGCGTCATCCGCTCATCAAAGATCTACTATTAGGGCCATTCCCACTGGCCAATTTCTGAGGGCTAAGAGGATATGCTCTACCCCTCAGAGATTTGAACGCCAGGCTGAGGATCTAAAAACAAGATTTAAGGATAGGGGGTATGGCACTCGGGGGATCAAGTTGGGATACCAGAGAGCCAAACAGACTCCCCGGGAACAACTCTTGTATGGCATTAACCCTGGGATTGTGGCAGGAGGGAGTAGTCAAATGAGATTTGTTTCAACATTTAATGGGCAATGGGGACGGATTAGGGGGGCTCTGTCCAGACATTGGTCTGTTTTACATACGGATCCAGTGTTGGCCAGAAACCTACCCACCGTCCCCCTTGGGACCTCTAGGAGAGGCAGGAGCCTGCGGGACCTCCTGGTGGATAGCCATTATGTGACGAGAAAGCCTACTGGCCCCTTTGGATCCGGCTCTCCCAGATTGGGATGCTATACATGCGGGGAATGTATGGCTTGTATGTCTGGAAATATTATAAGGGGCAGGGAATTTTTCTCGACTGATGGCAAGCGACGCTTCTGCATTAAAAGATATATATCTTGCAGCAGCACATATGTGATCTACTATGCGACATGCCCTTGTAATTTGGTTTATGTGGGTTTGACCACTAGACAATTGCGAGTTCGTATTCGTGAGCATGTCCGGGATATCCTTAAGGCTCCACCGGTGACGGATCTCACGCTGCTCAGGACTCTTCCCAGGCACTTCAAGGTCCATCACAATTGTGATCCCACTGGACTGAGGGTGGTGGGGATTGACCTGGCCAGCAGTGGGATCCGCGGTGGCAACACAAAACTTGCCCTTTCAAAACTTGAAAGTCGGTGGATCTTTACTCTTGGGACTCTGTCCCCTGGGGGTCTCAATGAACAGTTAAGCTTTGCCCCCTTTTTGAATACCTGATTCTGATCATTTCTGTCTATAGGGTTTCCCTGTCTTTCCCCCATTGGTTTTGTAAATAGTGGGAGCGATCTTATGAATTTTAGTATCCGTCTGTCATTATGTTGTTTTTAATTGCATGTTGTCTATATATGTTTTTTATAGAATTCCATCTGAGGACTTGTTTGATCCCTTGACTTCTCTCCCACCCCTGAACGGAGCACCAGTTTATGAATTTTGACTGACATCAATTGAAAATAATATGGAAGAAATCCTGGTGCCTGGAATATGAAATGATAATTCTGTGTGTCCTGTAAAAACTGTTCGTGATGATTCTGGCTGAGGTTATAACCAGGGGTCTGAATTATTACTAAACACTACTGGTTATTCCTCTTATATCATATTTGTTTCATCTACTTATAAAATCCTTGTTTCTTCTAATATACTTTTTGCAGCCTGTTTAGGAGGTTTTTCCCCTTAACTGCTGACATATATGTCAATATTCGGAGACAGATCATGTCAGCAACCACTATACTAATTTAGATGGGCATACATAATGCCGTGTTCTGTATCTGATATGTGAATCAGCGTTTTTGTTAAGTATAATTCCCCACATCATGGCTGCTTGATATATTTGGACTATACCGGTCTGGCGACTACACAGCATCATCTCGTCCATTACCTTATGCGCCCGCCTCTTAGCGCAGCTTCCGGGTGTGCTCACCCGGCGGCATCATAGGTGGTGCCGCGCATGCGTCAATGACGTCATGGGGAAATGTCCCCGCGCATGCGCGGCACGTCACCGCCTGCCGCCGGCTGTGATGCACGTCACATCCGGGGTTTTGTGTCTGGGGGCGGGCGAAAGCACGGCTGGACGAGATGATGATTTCTGACATACACTATTTAAGGGTGAGTGTGATGGGACATGGATAACGTGCGGTGTCCCTTGAAAAAGGCTAAACCGAAACGGCTGTTGGGCGCGGACCCTGGACCTTCCCTCCTATTTGAACTGCTGGTATGTACCTTGAGATGATCTACTGATCTATCCTAGACTAATTGTACCTGGATATTGGGGGTATTCCCCTTTACTATTGTGCCATGCAGTTTTCTATTTAGGAGGGGTTCTCTTACACTTGTGTGACTGGGATTAATGTGGCCTTTTACTTTCACTAGACTTAGGAATCCACAAAACCCCAGCCATATATTATTCATAAGGCCCTGGTCCCCACATGTTCGAGGTCTTCTACTTTCCTCCCTAACTATGTTTGTTATTTAGGAAGTGTGTTTACAACTTCTTTTAATTGTTTGTGTCTACAATTTGATAATAAAAGTTATGGATTATTTGACTCCATTGTGTGGTTTCCACATTTGTTTAAAGCATCTATAGGAGCTTATCCTTGTATTTTGAATCCAATATTATGGGAATATCATGTGCTAATATATTTTTATTAACATGATTGAATACACTTGTACTTTCCCATCTTCCAAGAAAATCTTTATATATGTTGATTATGTACATTGGGGTGTAAATGAATGCCAATCACCTGAGACTCTGACCTGATTCTAAGACAGTTGAGCAAGGTAGTGGTTCTCGGCTACCATACTGCCCGTCCCCGTTGGGATTTTGTTTGATTCCAGTTTGTTCAACCCCATTTTACAAAAAAAGAACATGGCCGAGAACTTGCAGGCCACCCAATAACTTTAGGGTTTGTAAATAGTCCCGGACCACCTTTCCCTTCCTACAGTCTCCGGAGAGGCTGGTTGGAGGAAGGGCCTGTGGCAGAGGAGGCCGAGGTCCCGTCACCATGCAGACCGGTGACAACCGTCCGGGCCAGGGGTCCCCTGGATGTGGGGCCTCTGAGAGACTGCCGGGTAAGGAACTTTTTACCCGGCCCGTGTGGGCAACACCCGGACCTGACCCGATTCCTGGACTGGGGAAAAGGGGTGCTGACCTGTTTTTAGAGGCAGCATCAAGGTTTAGGTTTGCTTGGGTGGGTAAATGGAAGGACGCGGTCCCATTTCATTCCTGTTTAATAAAAATGTAACGTTTAAGCAAAATGCCTCCCGTCAAGGGATGAATCCTAAATCTGGGACATGGATAACGTGCGGTGTCCCTTGAAAAAGGCTAAACCGAAACGGCTGTTGGGCGCGGACCCTGGACCTTCCCTCCTATTTGAACTGCTGGTATGTACCTTGAGATGATCTACTGATCTATCCTAGACTAATTGTACCTGGATATTGGGGGTATTCCCCTTTACTATTGTGCCATGCAGTTTTCTATTTAGGAGGGGTTCTCTTACACTTGTGTGACTGGGATTAATGTGGCCTTTTACTTTCACTAGACTTAGGAATCCACAAAACCCCAGCCATATATTATTCATAAGGCCCTGGTCCCCACATGTTCGAGGTCTTCTACTTTCCTCCCTAACTATGTTTGTTATTTAGGAAGTGTGTTTACAACTTCTTTTAATTGTTTGTGTCTACAATTTGATAATAAAAGTTATGGATTATTTGACTCCATTGTGTGGTTAGTACATAATCAACATGTTGCACCCCTAGATGGCAGTTTCCCTGTACCTGAGCGGGGGCTGAACTAGGTTAAGGCGCGTGGACCTCCTGGGTCCAATACTTTTAGGTGGAGGCAATGGGAGAGAGGGGACGATCGGTCCCTCTTCCTGGGTGTCAGGTATGGCGAGTAGAGACCTGCGGGGGCGTGGTGTAGTTGCGTCCCTGGGTGCTTGCTCAGGTGGCTTGCTGGCGGGCATTTTCGGTTCCATTTCTTCCATAGGTTGTGGGAACATTATTAAAGGAACAATCACTGTGCCGTTCTGCGTAGGCCAATCATCTGGAAAGTCACCCATCACTGTATGGATCACCCCTCTTTTCTCCTCCACGCTCGGCATGGGCACGGGGACCTCTTCTACCAGTCTCAGGGGACCGGGGCATCTCTTCAGGTGGTCCCCTGAAACAGTAGCCGTAGTTTTCCCTTGGTCGTAGGTCTTCTCGTTCTCCCATCCAGTTGGCTGTATGACGTAGGGGGGTCCTCTCCCACTGATCGTCGAGCTTATACGTTCTTCGTTTGCGCTTCAGCACCACATCCCCAGGTGCAAAAGGAGAAGCCTGAGCCCGCTTGTTGAAGCGCTGCTCATGCTTTTCTCGATTTTGACGCAGATTCCTTTCCACATACTCTTGGATCTGTCGATACTGCATCTGTCGCTTGGCATCCCAGTTCCTGGTGGGAGGAAGAGTTTCGGGCACTTCTATGTCCATTTCTAGGTCCACTGGCAGCTGCCCCAGCCAGGCTCTCACCAGGTATTTGGTGTAGCTGCAGGGGATGTTATTGTACATGTCCACCAAATCAGGCAGCTTCTCCGGCCACAGATTTTGTTCTTCCAGGGGTAATGTCTTGAGAAGGTTAAGGACCAGATGGTTTATTTTCTCGCACATCCCATTAGTTTGGGCATGGTAAGACGTGGTCCGGATCTTCTTGCACACATACAAGTGGCAGAACTCCTGGAACACCTCCGCTTCAAAGGCTGGGCCCTGATCCGTGAGCACCTTCTCGGGGTGGCCATGCTGCCGGCAAAAGTAGGCCTGGAAAGCTCTGGCTGCAGTGCGGCCTGTTAAGTCTTTAACGGGAACAACCACCATGAATCTTGAATTGTAGTCCACAATGGTCAGGGCATAGGTGTACCCGCTTCGGCTGGGCGTGAGCTTGACGTGGTCCAAGGCGACCAACTCTAGCGGCTGGTGGGTGACAATCGGCTGTAGCGGGGCCTTCTGGCTGGCTTCGTCTTGTCTTCTCAGCGTACAGGGACCACACTCTTGGCCCCAGGCCTCCACGGACTCTCGCATCCCACTCCAGTAAAACCTCTCCCTCAGCAGCATCTCCATCTTCTTAAAGCCGAAGTGTTCTGTGCCATCATGGTAGGCCTGCAGGACCTTGGGTACACATACCTGAGGCACCACCAGCTGGCTAACGTTCTCATGGGTCTTCGGCTAACGTTCTCATGGGTCTTCGGGTTGAACAACTCCCTATACAGCTTCCCTTGATGCAGGTACAGACGGTCTCTCTCTTTCCACAACCACTGATCTTCAGAGGGGGCTGTGAGGTTCATCCTGGAAGAGCCCTGGGCAATCATCGTTTTGACCAGCTGAATTGCAGGCACCTGATTCTGGGCTTCTTGCCACCCCTGGCTGGGCAGCGGGTCGAGGTTCGCCTGCTGTTGGCTAGCGCAGGGCTTCTCGCCCCGTGGCCGATGGAATGCGGTAGCTCAATCTCCTCCGGGCTGTCTTCCTCCATCCCTTCATCGGGCAAGTGTGGCATCCGAGACAGCGCATCCGTGTTGGTGTTCTTGCGGCCATCCCAGTACTTGATGGTGAAGTCATAATTGGACAGTCGAGCCATCCACCGCTGCTCCAGGGCGCCCAGCTTGGCCATACCCAGATGTGTTAACGGGTTGTTGTCCGTGTAGGCAGTGAACTTCGCCGCCGCGAGGTAATGCTTAAACCTTTCTGTTATTGCCCACATGAGGGCCAAGAACTTGAGCTTGAAGGAGCTGTAATTCTTGGGGTTCCTCTCTGTTGGCCGGAGTTTCCTGCTGGCATAGGCGATCACCTTTTCCCATCCATCTTGTACTTGGGACAGGACCGCACCCAGGCCCACATTGCTGGCGTCGGTGTAAAGGATGAAGGGGAGGCCGTAATCAGGATAAGCCAAGATTTCTTCCCCTGTCAGGGCCGACTTCAGCTGTTGGAAAGACTCCTCGTGCTTCTCACTCCAGACAAACGGGGGTCCAGGAGATCTACCATTCTTGGTTTGTCCCATGAGGAGGTCTTGCATGGGCGCGGCCATCTTCGTGTACCCCTTGATAAAACGGCGGTAGTAGCCCACCAGGCCCAGGAACTGCCTCATCTCTTTCACCGTGGTTGGATGCGGCCAGCTCTGGATAGCGGTAATCTTCTCAGGATCCGGGGATACACCTTCCACACTCACCACATGCCCGAGGTACTACACTTTGGGTTTCAACAGATGGCACTTAGAGGGTTTTAACTTCATCCCGTACTTGGCGAGGGCCGCAAACACTTCTGCCAGGTGCTCCAGGTGGGCTTCATACGTCTTGGAATACACAATCATGTCATTCAAGTACAGCAGAACAGTCTCGAAATTGAGATGCCCCAAACAGCACTCCATGATCCGCTGGAAGGTCCCCGGGGCATTGCATAGCCTGAACGGCATACTGTTGAACTCGCAGAGTCCCATGGGGGTAGCGAACGCAGTCTTCTCGCAGTCTTCCTGTGCAGCTGCCACCTGCCAGTAGCCACCAGAAAGGTCAAGGGTAGGGTAATAATTAGCAGTCTTCAACGCAGCGAGCGACTATTCAATGTGAGGAAGAGGGTAGGCATCTTTATGTGTTTTCTGGTTGATCTTCCGGTAATCCACACACATTCTCATGGTACCATCCTTCTTCCTCACCAGCACCAATGGAGGTGCCCAGGGACTACAACTATCCTGGATGACCCCTGTCTCCTTCATGTTCCTCAACATCTTTGGCGCATTGATAGTGTGCAGGTGGGATGGGCCTGTACCTCTCTTTAATGGGTGGATGCGTACCCGTAGGGATATGGTGTTGAACCCCTTTAACTCTTCCAAAATCTAGCGGGTGCTTACTGAAAACCTGCCCGTACTCCTGCACTACCCTGTATACCCCTTCCTTGTGGTGCACGGGTGTAGCCTCGGTGCCGACATGCAACTCCCGGCACCACTCCCCTAATTGTTCGGGTGGAAGGTCACTGCCTGAGTGTGGTGTAGTGGCTGTGGGGGTTGTTTCGTGGATAGCATGTGCGTCTACGGTGAACAACTTGGCTATGGTGGCGTAGCGGGGGAGCCTGATCTCTTCCTCTCCACCATTCAGCACTCTCACGGGCACTCTCCCCTTTTTGACATCAATCACCCCCCTGGCTGCCATTACTGTGGGCCAGTGCTCTGAAGGCAAGAGCTCTACCATTGCCGGGTAATCCTGTCCTTGGGGTCCTACTGCTGCCCTACACCAAATCATCATCTCACTCCGCGGTGGCACCACCAAAGGCGCGGTGTCCATCACCCGCACACCACCAAACTCTCCACCTGTCATGTTCACCTACTGTCGTTGCAGGAGGGCCCGGATATCACACTGCAGTGCCCTCTGCCGACCCCCTCCCTCAGTGGCAGACAATTGTTGCAACAGGCTCAACACCTCCCCCATGCAGTGCTCAATCACATTGGTCCCAAGGACCACCTTTGGGTTACTGTCACTGGAATCATTCAGCACCACAATCATCCCTTGACATCTCAGCTCTGTTCGTCCAGGACCATAGAGAGCCCATTGGCCGAAAAGATAGTTAAGCCATCGTCCGGAGGGGAAGTTCACTATCAGCCCAATAATTCTGGTACAACAAGTAAGGCATAGTCGTTACCTGTGATCCGGTGTCAAGGAGAGCCATGGTCGGGACACCATCCTCCGCCAGGGAGATGATGGGGCGGCCTCCAACGTACCGATCCCACCAATCAGCTGAACCTTGAGGATCTACTCCTGAGGATTGGCCCTTGGCCTCAGGGGTTGCTCGTTTAACGGACACCGCCTGGAGTAATGGTCGGTCTTGTTACACTTGTAGCAGACAGGCGGTCCATACCGTGGGTCGTTGTTCCTCCTCCGCTGCATCCAAGGGACGTCTTCTGGACTGTCGGCGAGCTGGATCTTCTCCGTGGGCTTGACTCTCGTCGGTAGCTGGAGAGCGGCGAGGATCCAGGTGACGTCCTCATTCAGGCGTCGGACTTGCGATGTCAGATCTTCCCGAGCTCCAGTGGCTGCAGCAGGAGCCGGAAGGGCCAGCAAGGGGGGCGCTTCTGAAACGGGAGCGGTATCAACCGACCAAGATGGAGGATTAGGGGCGCCGGCTTCTGATGTTTGTAGGGCCTTGATGGCCCGCTCCTTCAGCACTGCAAAGTCCAGATCTGCGTGCTCCAAAGACAACAGCCGCAGTTGTTTGCGATCCTCGGCGGATCCCAGTCCCTGCAGGAACTGCTCCACTAGCATCACTATCAGTCTCATTGATGGGGTCCAACCACTTTAGTGTACACAAGGCTGTTTGCAGCTGCAAGGCATAGTCTCTTATACTGTCCTTTAGTCGCTTCCGACAATGGTAAAATTGCATCCGTAACTCCGCTTCCGTGCGGATCTCGAAGGCGACCTGGAGTTTATCAAAAATGGTGGTATACGAGGCCCAGTCCGCGCCTGCCCAAGTCTCCACCTCATGCACTGGCTGCTCCGGTCAGCTGTCCTAGCACTACCGCTGCACGCTGCTTGCCAGTCATGGCATACAAATTAAGAATCGTGCATATCTTTTTCCTGAAATCCTGCAAGGCGTCAGGCTTCCCATCATACTGGGGTATACAGGCAGCACCGGGCACATAGGGCAAGGAGATTGGCATTACCTGGGCGACCATTGGAGCCGCGGCCTCCCCCGCTCCTGCTACCGGAGCGAGCGCTGCCACGTTCCCATCGTCGGGCACACCTGCGGGCGCCGCCGCTCCAGCGGCCGGCGCAACTCCGCTGTCGGGGTTAAGCGCGGACATCTTCCTGCTTCTCCCCTTTGGTCTTTTCGCGGCACTCGCTTCTCTTTCTCTGTAGTTTTGTTTTTCGACCGCGCACTTTGCTGCACGGCCGTGTTCCCAGGGGGTGGGGCTTCGGCTTTTGCGCCCTTTCTGCGGGGAAGAAGATTCTGGTGGGAATCTTCGCGCCAAAAGATGGCGGCAAGATGGCGGATTCTGAAAACTTTGCAACGAATCACCGCTGACTTCATTTCAAGGCGCACTTCACTAGGTAAGTGAATAGGTAAGTATCCTGTTTGTGACGCCAGAAGAGTCGATGTGTAATGCCCCGTGCTCGGCTGCAGCCAAACCGCTCGGATCCGGAAGCCGCTCGGATCCTGGCTCGTTGGTGGATGGCTCGAGCGCCTCCGGACCCGGGGTCACTTCACTTGGAAAGGGGAAGCTGGAGCTTTCGGTGGTAGATTAGGTAGGTGCACAGCCGGAGTCGCGCTTCAGTTCGTGACGCCACCCACGGGACGTGGTGAAGGTAGACACCACCGCTGCAGTTACCGGGTACCCGGGGGATATGGTATTGCAGCCAGATGTTAACCCCTCTGTGGGCAGGGATGATGGCCCCGGGACCCGTTGAGGATAGCTGGGCAGTGCAGGGCGATGTGCGCGGCCGGAGGGCACTGTTGTACTCAGTGTTATTGACACACACAAGTCACTGGTAAACCAAGTTATTTGTGGTCGGTGCCCGCAGCCGCCTGCGGTCGGGTCCCCCACCTGGATGGTGGTCTCTGCCTTTCTCCTGCACCATGTTGTGTAGCTGTAGACTGCCTGCACTTCAGCGACAGGAGTCCGCTCCCCTGCTTTGTGTATGTTGGGAGAGCCCGTTTGCCCGCAGACGCTGGCCCGTGGGATCTCTCTGCCTGTGCGGTGGCTTTCTATTCCCCTCGATGGGCTGTTGTCTTCAGTCGTCACTTGGGTGGGAAAGGACCTATAGTCCAGACCGCAATCAGTTAATTAACTCAGTCCAGTGGATTCTGGATCTCGTTTCAGGGTCTGAGTACCCCCCTGTGTGCTCCGGTTTCTGAGTCGGTTCCCCCGGGTCGGTACCGGCGGGCCACTACCCTCTCCTGGTCCACTATGGTGCCACTGAGCCGTCTTCCCGGCTCCTGCAGGCTGAGGTCACCGCTTGCCTCCTAGCCAAGGTGTTCGGGCTACGACCCTTACACCTGTCAGACTGTCACAGGCCTGTCTCACAGGCCTCACCTCCTCCACTCCTCAACTCTAAAACTGATCTGACTACAACTGAACTGTGTTTTCCTGCCTCAGGCCCTCTGAACTCCTTGGTGGGCATGCCAACCACCTGGCTCCGCCCCCTGGTGTGTTCATCAAACACTGAGGGAGGCAACTAGGGTTTTTGTGGTTGGCTGATGACTCCTTTTTAGGGGACCGGTGTTGTGTGGGGCACTAACTGTGACTACCTGGCTATTCCAGGGCATCACAAATAAGGCCTTGTTTGGCCAAAACTTCTCAACCCCAGTGGATGATATTATCAGAACATAAAGCCAATTCCCTTTTTTTTCTGGTGTATTCCAATGAATCTCTTCCCACCCCAAAAAGGGTATATAGTTCATGGTTTATTTTTTTATTGTCCTCGTTCTCATACAGATATCAACAGAGTTATCATGCGGCCCTCGTTCCAAATATTTACAGCAGAGCTCCCCAACTCCAGTCCTCAAGGCCCACCAACAGTGCAGGTTTTTGGGATTTCCTTAGTATTGCACAGGTGTTAATGTAATTACCTGCCCAGGTGCTGGTTCCAACAGCAGTGCAATGCTAAGGAAATCCTGAAAACATGCACTGTTGGTGGGCCTTGAGGACTGGAGTTGGGGAACCCTGATTTACAGGACCATTAGGCGTATTTATAATTTTACTCTCCACAGAATTGATGGCCCTCCAAAATGTATGATTAAGGGATTCCTGATAGCCCCCAAAATTTGTGATTGAGCTCTGCCTGATGGCCCTGCCTACATGCCTCTGATACACTATCACTACTCCAGTTTTTTGCCCTACACTAATTGCAGCTTAGAGCAGTATGTTTTTAATGTAGCAACAGCACAGTCTGTAAGGCAAGAATCCCTGCCTACAAACTTCTAATAGCTTGACACACATTATCTATATATATAATTGCCTTATTCTGTCGGTCTGTCTGTCTTGCTTGCTCCAAAATTGTGTCGTTACAATGACAGTGTCGTTACAGTGACAACTGTCAGATTAACCGCTGGGCTCGGCCTGGCCCCGCCGCCCCACGGATTGGCCACTCGCCTTGGCCTGGCCCCGCCCCCCGCATGGATTGGCCGCTTGCCCCGGCCTTCCGCACGCATTGCCCACTCCAGCGTACACTGGCTCCCGGTACACATGTGCAGAGAGCCGGCATACGCTGACGCCTCGCCCGCTCAGCCCCACCCCGGCACATGTTGGCACGCTCGGCCACTCCCCTGGCGGACATAACTTTGCGATGCTGGGATCGTGACGGAGCCGGTGTACGCTGGTAACCATGATACACATTGGGTAACTATAGAAAGCGCTTCCCTTAGTTACCCGATGGGTGTGCAGCATGGAGGATGGAGCACGATGGGGGGTGCATAGCATGGGGGATGGAGCACAATGGGGGTGTGTGCAGCATGGAGGATGGAGCACGATGGGGGGTGCGCAGCATGGGGGATGGAGCACGATGGGGGGTGTGCAGCATGGGAGATGGAGCACGATAGGGGGTGCGCAGCATGGGGGATGGAGCACGATGGGGGGTATGCAGCATGGGAGATGGAGCACGATAGGGGGTGCGCAGCATGGGGGATGGAGCACGATGGGGGTGTGTGCAGCATGGGAGATGGATCACGATGGGGGGTGCGCAGCATGGGGGATGGAGAACAATGGGGGTGCACAGCATGGGGGATGGAGCACGATGGGGGGTGCACAGCATGGGGGATGGAGCACGATGGGGGATGCGCATCATGGGGGATAAAGCACGATGGGGGTGCACACCTCCCCCCAAAACACACACACACCGCCACACGCACACCACACAACACACCACACACACACCGGGAACCACAAACACCGCCCTACACAGACACCCACACACACACAGACAACGCGGCACACACACAACACCCAACACACAAACACTGCGGCATACACAAATATACACACATACCGCGCAACACACACACCTTGCACAAAACATACCTCCCCCAAATCACACACACGCACCCCACAGCCACACCCACACAAACCACACAACACACAGCACCACACACACACAATGCTGCAGACACACAGCGCTCCACAAACAACGCAACACACACAACACAACACACAAACAACACCGCTCTCACACCCCCCCACACCCAGACAACACCCAGAACATTTACAGCGCCCTACACAAACACTTGGCAACTACACACAACAACATCTATATATATAACAAAAATCATATATTAACTACACAATACATAAAGTCTAGAATACCCGATGCATTAGAATCGGGCCACCTTCTAGTATTCAGATAAGAGTTTTATTATGTGTTTTTTATGTAGCATCAGCAAGGTTTGTAAGGCAAAAATCCCTGCCTACATGTTTATAATAAACTATCCCTTCTCCAGCAGTTTACCCTACATGAAACTTTGATAAAAGCAGAATTATTAGAGAGCAGAACAGATATTTTTACATAGCAGCAGCAAGGTCTGTAAGGCTAGAGTCCCTGCTTACATGCCTCTAATACAATATCTCTACCCTACACTAATTACAGACTTCTCAATCAAGTATTTAATGTCTAGACCACACAAATGATCGATTGAGTATATGGATCAATGGATTCCAGTGATTATCAGATTGTTGTTTGTGACATATTGTACTTCATGGGAGTGGTAAATTTTGTTTGACATTTTTTACTTCTGATTGTTTAGAAATGTATAAATATGGATGTTTTTTTTAAATATTTATGCCCTTAAACCAGAGAGTAATGTCACACAAAGTAGTTAATAAATTACATATACCAAAAGTGGACTTTACATCAGTAGCATCTTTGAAACATTTTTTTTGTTAGGAGTAAGAAGGGTTTAAAGGTTATCAGCGATTTCTCATTTTTCCAAAAAAAAAATTCAAAAACATTTTTTAGTGACCACATGCCATTTGCTGTGAGTTTCAGAGGCCTATATGATAGAAAATACCCAAGGAAATTTTAGTTTTCACTAGCCCCATATTTTACATTTCCACAAGAGTACAGGAGAAATTGCACTATAAAATGTATTGTGAAATTTCTTTTGAGCACACTAATATCTCATATGTGATGGAAAACTACTGTATGGGCGCACAACGTGTCTTGGAAGGGAAGGAGCACCATTTAATTTTTTTTAACAGAAAATTGGCTGGGATCATTAGCAGACGCCATGTCGCATTTGGAGAACCCCTGATGTGCGTAGAAAGGGAAGGCCCAACTAGCGACTCCATTTTGGAAGATACAACCCTAAAAGAATAAATCTAGAGGTGCGGTGAGCATCTTGAACCTCCAGTTTCTTTACAGAATTGTATAATGTGCAGGGAAAATTAAAATAATTTTTTTACAACAAAAATGTTGTTTTAACCCCAAATGTTTTCATTTTTACAATGTTAACAATAATGGAAAATATATCAAACATGGATACTCCATATAAGATGGAAAACTACTGTTTGCGTGCACGGTATGACTCAATTTAAGGAGCACTATTTGAATTTTGGAGCTCAAAATTAGCTGGAATCAATAGCTAACACAAGATGTGTAGTGAGCATCTTGACCCACATGTGCTTCACAGAATTTTGAGCCTTGAAAATAAAAAAATTACATTATTCCCACAAAATGTTGATTTAGCCTTATTTTTTTTTCACAGGGTAAAAAAAAAAATTGTACCATACAATTTGTTGCAATTTCTGCTGAGTAGGCTGATACCTCATATGTGGTGGAATACTATTGTTAGGGTGAATAACAGGGGCTCAGAAGGGAAGAAGTGCCATTTGACTTTTTGAATACCAAATTGTCTGGAAATATTAGCGGATGCCACATCACGTTTGTAGAGCCTCTGATGTGCCTAAACAGTGAAAGACCCACACATGGGAGCCCATTTGTGCAATTTTTCTTGAGCATGCCAATGCCCCAAATGTGGTTTAAAACTACTGTTTAGGTGCAAGCAGCGCTCAGAAGGGAAGTAGCTGTTTTTTAATTTTAAAGTTCAGTATTGGCTGTAATAAATAGCAGATGCCATGTCCCATTTGCAGAGATCCTTATGTGCCTAAATAGTGGAAACTGCCGCAAGTGTCAACATATTGGAAACTATACCCCTCATAGAATATCTACATGTGTGGTGAGCACCTTGAACCCATAAGTTCTTAACAGAATTTTATAAAGTTGAGCTGTGAAAATGAAAACTATTTTTATCACAAAAATATTATCTTATTTTTTTTTATTTTCACAAGAGTAACAGGAGACATTGGACCCTTAAGTTTGTTGTGCAATTTCTCCTGAGTACAGTAATATATCATATGTGGTGAAAAACTACTGTTTAGGCACATGGAAGGGCTCAGACTGGAAGGAGCACTATTTTAGCTGGAGTGGATTGCGGACGCCATTTCATATTACAAGGTCCCTGGCATGCCAAAACAGCAGAAACCCGAAAAGCAAACTCATTCTAGAAACTGCACCTCTTGAGGATTTCATGTAGTGGCGTATTGAGAAATGTTAAGCTTTTAAAGCATGGCATTTTATAACAAAAGAAAAATGGACACAGCTGGACCACAAGCCAGACAGGAGTTCAAAATCTCTCCCCCTGCCACATTACAGTGAATCTTTAGTTGGGAATTTTGTCTGAATAATGCTTTTCAGAGATTTGCACATAATATCCAGCGCAGTGGTCAGTGTAGAGCAGAGGATAAATGTGAGCTGAGGCTTACTGCAATCTTTCGGAGCAGGAATAAACAAATTAACGAAGTTGAATAATTGGTTTTCTTACATTTTTTTTACGCCATTCCACTTGCAGAATAAGTGATTTGGTGACTTTTTTCCTCAGATCTGTATAATTACAATGATACCAGATTTATATTTTATACTATTATACTATCATGCTAACATATGTTTTGTTTTGTTTTTTACAAAATAATAGTTTTTTTGCATCATCTATATTTAAAAGCTACATTTTTTTCTGCCTGCAGTCATGTGAGGCCATGTTTTTTGTGAGATGAGTTGCAGTTTTTAGTGGCACCATCATGAGCCACATAATGTTTTTCATCACTTTGTATTCCATTTGTTTGTGAGGCAGAATCTAGAATCAGAAAACTAGGAATTTATTTTTTCTTTTACACTATTCACCGTGTCAGCAAGATTTTAGTGATACTACATCTATATTTTTTTATGTTTTCACTCTCTTAAACCATAAAAACTATTTTATATTAAAAAATATTTTTCATTGCTGTATTCTGAGTTATGGTTTGTTTGTTTTTTTCACTGACAGAGCAGTATGTTTCTTTTGTCAGTAACAACTTAGAATAGGGGTCTCAGCCTACATCAATTTTTAAGTAGTTCTATTTAGCATGCTTGGACTTGAACCATCCAGGCAGGAAGTTTGTCGGTTACCAGGAGACTAGGTCACAGATGTAGGGAGGAGACAGGTTGTGAATGGCTTTGTAGGTCATGGTTAGGGTTTTGAACTGGAGTTGTTGAGCAATGGGAAGCCAGTGAAGGGATTGGCAGAGAGGAGAGGTTGGGGAGTAGCGGGGGGACAGGTGGATTAGTCGGGCAGCATAGTTTAGAATAGATTACAGGGGTGCGAGACTGTTAGAAGGGAGGCCACAGAGTAGGAAGTTGCAATAATCCAGGCGGGAGATAATAAGGGCATGCACTAGGGTTTTTGCAGCTTCTTGGGAAAGGAATGCACGGATCCGGGAAATGTTTTTGAGCTGGAGGTGGCAGGAGGTGGAGAGGGCTTGGATGTGTGGCTTTAAAGAGAAAGCAGAGTCTAGAGTTACTCCCAGGCAGCAAGCATGTGGGACTGGGGAAAGTGAGCACCCATTAACATTGATGGATGTGTCAGGTGGGGGGGTTGAGTGAGGAGGAAAGATAATGAAATCTGTTTTGTCCATGTTCAGTTTTAGGAATCGAGCAGAGAAAAAGGATGAAATAGCAGACAGACATTGTGGGATTCTGGTTAGTCCCTACTCCCTAGGTGATGTCAGGTCCAGAGAGGTAGATCTGCGTATCATCAGCATAGAGGTGATATTGAAAGCCATGGGACTCTATGAGTTGTCCCAGGTCAAAGGTGTAGATGGAGAACAGCAGGTGTCCTAGAATTGAACCTTGGGGGACCCCGACAGATAGGAGGCGAGATGAGGAAGTGGTGTGAGAGTGGGAGACACTTAAAGTTTGGTCGGTTAAGTATGAGCAGATCCAGCATAGGGCCAAGTCTGTGATGCCCTGAGATGAGAGAATTTGTAGTAGAAGGGAATGGTCTACTGTGTCAAAGACAGAGGACAGGTCCAGGAGGAGGAGGACAGAGTAGTGTTGCTTGGCTTTGGCAGTTAGTAGGTCATCAGTGACTTTAGTTAAGGCAGTTTCAGTGGAATGATGCGGTCGGAAACCAGATTGTAGACAGTCAAAAAGGTTGCAGGAAGAGAGGTATGAGGACAATTCAAGATGGACATGCTGTTCCAGTAGTTTTAAGGCATAGGGGAGAAGGGATATAGGGCGATAGTTTGACACAGAGGAAGGGTCAAGGGAGGGCTTTTTGAGGATGGGTGTAATGGAGGCATGTTTAAAGCATGAAGGGAATACACCAGTTGTTAGTGATAGGTTGAAGAGATGGGTTAGGGTTGGGATGAAGACTGTGGTGAGATTGGGGATGAGGTAGGATGGGAGTGGATCAAGTGGACAGGTGGTGAGATGTGATGTTGAGAGTAGAGTGGAAAGATGATCTTCTGTTATGGTGGAGAAGCTGAATTTGGAGAAAGAAGGCTGAATAGTTGTGAGGAGGGGCTGTGGTGATAGTGAGCCAAAGCTTTCTCTGATGTTGTCAATCTTCTGCTTGAAGAAAGAGGCAAACTCTTCAGCTGAGATGAGAGGAGAGGGAGGTGGTGCCGGGGGAAGGAGGAGAGAGTTAAAAATGTTGAATAGCTGTTTAGGGTTGTGAGATAGACAGGATATGTGAGATGAGAAGTAGGTTTGTTTTTCAGCAGTGAGTGCAGACTTGAAAGTGGTGAGAGTCTGTTTTTATGTGATGAAGTGCTCGGCGGAATGAGACCTCTTCCATCTGCGCTCAGCTATTTAGGAAGCCTGTCTCAATTCTTCAGTCTGACTCATGTGCCAGGGTTGCCTGTTGATTGTGTGGGTTTTGGTGTGTGTGAGGTGGACAGCTGATTCGAGAGCTGCTGAGATGGTGGTGTTGTATAAAGTGGCAGCAGCACCTGCATCGTGTAGAGAAGCAATTTTCTGCAAGAGGGAGAAGGGACTGAGAAAGTGAGTGTAAATCAAGGTGATTGATGTTTCTGCGAAAGTGTGAAAGTTTGTGAAGGGGGGGTGCGTTCTTGGAGAAGAGAGGGAAGAAAATGTGAGTAGGTTGTCGTCAGACAGAGGGAGAGGCGAGTTAGAGAGGTTAGATAGGGAACAGAGGCGAGTGAAGATGAGGTCCAGTGTGTGGCCATTTTTGTGAGTAGCTGAAGAAGACCATTGGGTGAGACAGAAGGAGGAAGTGAGTGTTCTAAGTTTAGCGACAGATGAGTCAGAAGTGTCAATGGGAATGTTAAAGTCACCCATGATGATGGTGGGGATGTCAGTGGAAAGGAAATGTAGTAGCTAGGTGGTGAAATTGTCCAAAAAGGCGGTGGCTGGCCCTGGAGAGCAGTAAATTATAGCCAATTGGAGGTTGAAGGGGGAGTAGATGTGGACAGAGTGCACCTCAAAAGAAGGGGAGAGTAACAGAGGGTGGCAGTGGAATTGGTGCAAAGGAGCATTGGTCGGACAGGAGCAAACCAACTCTTTCACCTTGCTTGTTACTGGGGCGAGGAGTGTGAGAGAGATGGAGACCACCATAAGAAGGAGCAGCAGGAGAGGCTGTGTCAGAGGGGGTGAGCCAGATTTCTGTGATGCCAAGAAAGGAAAGTTTATTAGTGATGAAAAGATCATGGATGTAGGAACGTTTGTTGCAGACAAAGCAAGCGTTCCATAGAGCTCCTGTTAGTGGGACTGGGGGTGCAGGGGCTGGGTGAATGGGTATAAGATTAGAGGGGTTGAAAAATTTGTCTTAGATTGTGGATGGCAGTTAGATGTGACAATGGGGATGTGGTAAAGAGGGCCGGGATTTGGAGTGATATCTCCAGCAGTGAGGAGCAGCAGAGAGAGTGTTAGTAGGTGGGAGTAGGAGACGCCATGAGGTGGTTGGGTGTGTCTGGAGACACAGGGTGTTATGTGGAGGAAAATATCTGAGGAGAGGGTGAGATGGGTGGGAAGGATGAAGGGAGAGATGACCAGTTCCTTACTAGGTGTAGGGATCAGGGGGGTGAATAAAAAGTGAAGTATTATTGGGGTGACAGTGAAGAGAAACACAAGCATTGTTTACTGTGACTATGTATGCAGTTACCTCCCAGTCCATTCTGGCCCAATTCAGGCCTAATTCATTTTCTGCACACTAAGGGCGGCTTTGCACATTGCAACATCGCACATGCGATGTCGGTGGGGTCAAATTGAAAGTGACGCACATCCGGCGTCACTTTCGACATCGTTGTGTGTAAATTCTAGATGATACGATAAACAAAAGCGTCGTTATTGTATCATCGTTGCAAGCTCCGACTTTTCCATAATTTTGCTGCAGCGATGGTACGATGCTGTTCCTTGTTCCTGCGGCAGCACACATCGCTGTGTGTTACGCCGCAGGAGCAAGGAACTTCACCTTACCTGCCGCCGGCGGCTCTATGGAAGGAAGGAGGTGGGCGGGATGTTTACATCCTGCTCATCTCCGCCTCTCCGCTGCTATTGGCCACCTGCCGTGTGACGTCGCTATGATGCTGCACGACCCGCCCCCTTATGAAGGAGGCGGGTCGCCGGCCAGAGCGACGGTCGCAGGGCAGGTGAGTGCATGTGAAGCTGGCATAGCGATAATGTTCGCTACGCCAGCTATCACAAGACATCGTACCTCCGAAGGGGGCGGGGACTATCGCGTGCGACATCGCAGCATCGGCTTGCGATGTCGCAATGTGCAAAGCCCGCCTTAGTGATCCACACGCCGACATTGTCTAAGCTGACAATGTGAGCCGCATATATAATGTTAGAAAGCACTCAGGTGGATCACAGAAGGGAGGGGCTGGTACTCATCCTGATTGCTTAAATGAAAGCTGAGCTCAGCTGTAGGAGAGCATAGGCAGATATAACAAGGAGTCATAAAGAAAGGTGAGAAGGGAGGGTTCATGGAGTAGTCAGTTAGACACATACCAAATGCAGAGAAAGCAGGATACACAAAGAAAGGCAGTTCATGGGAAAGATGGGTACTTGTCACACATACCTGTGAATAGAGCAGACATGAGGATTAGATGATGGAGAGTAGAGATGATGAATTAATAATTGCATAATATAGTATTCAGGCCTAATTCATTTTCTGCACACTTATAGATCCACACTTACTTCAGTGATCTCCACGTCGACTTCAGTTCCCCTGAAGTCACAGCTGGTGAACCATGGCAATCCCAAATGTGACATCAGGTGTAGTCATTGAACTCAATGTTGGATTACAGGGTTAGACAATAAGTGCGAATTGAGTATTTGGTTGCAGACATTTCTGCACCAGATCTGCATCTCCTGGCAAAAATTCACCAAAACCGCATGAGTTTTTTATGCGGCTTTGGTGCTGTTTTCTGCCTGGAAATGCAGAGTTGGTGCAGAAATGTTGGCAACAAATTTCGTCAACAAATATGCAACTCCTGGCTGAAAACCGTAGCTGTGTTGCAGACATTTTTGCATTAAAATTGTACCTCTTAGCAGAAAAACGCACAAAAACAAAATTTCTGCAAAAAACCTGAATGTCCTGGCAGAAATATGTGCCAAAAACGCATCATAAATGCATGTGGTTTTGCTGCATTCTTATGCAGATTTGGTGCAGAAATAAATGCAACAAATTTCTTCAATAAATTTGCATCTCCTGGCAGAAAACCACTTCATCTACGCATCAAAACTACATAATGGTTTTAGTGCATTTTTCTACCAGGAGATGCAGATTTAGTGCAGAATTGTCTACAACTAACTAATCAATGTGCACATATTTCCTAATCCAATAATGAAGTGAGGACACTAAGTGAAATGAGTTCACCAGAAGTGAGGTCACTGAGTTAATTGAGTTAACCTCAGGTAATTAACCTGAGATCACAGCTGAAGTACCATGGGAACCCGAGCTGTGACCTCAAGTGAAGTCATTGAATTTAATAACGAATTATTGAATTAGGCAATGTGTGCACATTGAGGATCTGGTTACAGAAATTTCTGCAACAAATCTGTATCTTTTTGCCAGGACATGCAGATTGGGTGCAGAAATGTATGCAACCAAAACAAAATGTGCATAAATTGTCTAATCTGGTAATCCAGCATTACGTTCCATGACTTCACCTGAGGTGAGGTCACTGAGTTCAATGAATTCACCTCAGGTCAGCTCACTTGTGGTCACAACTGGGGTAGTGTGGGAACCGCCAGCTGTGATATCAGGTGAATTCAGTGACAAGACTGTTCACAGTTGTGGCTCAGTCAGTGTTACTATGATGCCACAGTGTTGTGAATGTCAGTTATGCTTTTGCTGCTGTGAGGCTCCCTCTTGTGGCCAGGAATGGTTTGGTCAGAGACCAGGTGTGTTGAGCAATGGGCGTTTCCATTGCTAACTCTCTGCTTATTTAAACCCTGGTCTACTAGCAGGCTATGCCGGATGTCAGTTGTTCTTTGTAGACCAGCCTGCTTCAACCTGATCCAGACCATATCTACCCCAGATAAGTGCTTGGCTCTTTATTTGTTGTTTAGTTCTTTTGCTCTTATCTGAGTTTGTCATTTGCTGTCTTCCCTCTCAGTTGCTTAGAAGGGAAGCTCCCTGCAGCTATGTTTGGAGTATTGCTCCTATTAGTCCATGTGTTTGTTGCTTCTTAAATCTGCAATGATTCCTGCTTTCTGTTCATTGGTATGACAAGAGCGCCTGGTATAGGACGAAGTTCAGATCTAGCAATCTGAGGGCTTTTTGTACTATCAGGTTTTTGGATTTTTGCAGGGTTTTTCTCTGGCCACCATCAGTCCCTTTCCTATCCTGTCCTATTTAGTCATTAGGGCCTCACCTTTTGCTAATCCTATCATCTGTCTGTGTATTGTGTTTTCCTATATCACCACAATCTTTGAATGTGGGGTGCTTGCTATTCTTTATCTATTTTCTGAGGCAGAGAGTTATTCATCTTTCCTTCCTTTAGGATAACTAGTTCTCCGGCTGGGTTCGCGGTGCACAGGATATTGGTTCACCCCTTGGCTACTTCTAGTGTTGATGGTTAGTAAGGGGATGGCGGCAAGATTAGTTGCCAATGCTCTTGTCACCTTTTACCAATGATTTATGGTGGTCTTCCATGGTTCCGGATCATAACACCACAGTGAGCGGTCACATTTTCTAAAGTGACCATGCACTGCGAACTCAGATGTAGCAGAATTGGGATCATCGTGGAACCTCGTGTGAATAATATTTGACCTGTGATGATGTTTTGAGGGTTAATAAATTGATAAAAAAGGGAATTTTTTTAATTTAAAATAAAGGATTTTTGTGTTTTATTGAAGGGAAAATTCTAACGAGGTTATGGGCTGCTATTTGTAGGCTGGGGAGGGCCCAATAATTGTGAGCCTCACTAGACTGAGAATGCCAGCCCCCAACTGTCTGCTTCATTTTCACTGGTTATCAAGATTGGGGAGACCAAATGCTATTTTTAAAAATTATTTATTTAAATAATTTAAAAAAAAAAAAGTTGCATGGGGTCTTTCATATTTTGATACAGAGTCAAGATAACATGCACAGCTGGGGGCTGCAGTCTGTAGCCGCCTGCTTTATCTGAGCTGGTTATCAATATTGGGGGTACCCTACATAATTTTTTTCAATTATTTATTTATTTTTGGTACTCCACGTTAAGCCTCAGACAACTACTGTGAGGGCAACCAATCACAGATGCCAGCACACTAGTAATCTGATTGCGGCCAATCACAGATGGTGTCACAGAGGATGGGTGAAGAAGTGAATGTTCATGAGATCTAATGATCTGACTAGGAAAAAGAGCGACAGCCACGTGAATCTCACAAAGTGTAATATTCCTGCTTTAATCCCCACCATACATTGACAACATTATTCCCAGAAAACAAATTGAGTCGGAAATGCATCAAGCCATCTTCCCCATGCTGTTCCCATAAAGTTTCTGCACTTTGTACTCCATTTTAACATTTTTACAGCCCTCCCAGACCGACTTCCAATATCCTTCAGAAAATTATTTGAGTTTCCCATTAACTTACATTGCCTTCGTATTCGGTACGAATTCAACAATAATAGAAATTATTTGGCTCGATTAATCCAAACCCAAATATTTGACTATTCGCCAATCCCTAGTGCTATCAGTAAAAGAAAAGAAAAATAGCACAAAAATGTGTAAAGTGAATTTATCAATTGGAGACATATAATGTAGAGGTTATGTTCTACTAATTTGTAACTGAATACACTTAAGAGGGCTTTACACGCTACAATTTCGCTACAGCAATCTCGTTGGGGTCACGGATTTTGTAACGAACATCCGGCCGCTGTAGCAATCTCGTTGTTTCTGACTCCTAAGAGCAATTTTGGATCATTGCAAAAACGTCCAAAATCGCTCTTTGTTGACATGGGGGTCCTCTCCCAATTATCGCTGCTGTCGCTTAGGCAAAGTTTATCCTCATCCCTGCGGCAGCAGACATCGCTACGTGTGACGCCGCAGGAACGAGGAACCTCTCCTTACCTGCAACACGCCAGCAATGAGGAAGGAAGAAGGTGGGCGGGATTTTCGTCCCGCTCATCTCCGCCCCTCCGCTTTGATTGGGCGGCTGCTTAGTGACGTCGCTGTGACGCCGAGTGAACCACCCCCTTAGCAAGGAGGCAGTTCGCCGGTCACAGCGACATCGCCGAGCAGGTAAGTACGTGTGACGCTGCTGTAGCGATAATGTTCGCTACGGCAGCGATCTTCACATATCGGCATAACGATACGGGCGGGTGCTATCACGCTCGCCATCGCTAGCATCGGCTAGCGATCTCGTAGCATGTAAAGCCACCCTTAGGGCTACTTTACACGTTACGACATCGCTAGCATCGGCAGCGATGTCGAGCGCAATAGTACCCGCCCCCTTCACACATGCAATATCTGGTGAACGCTGTCATAGCGAACATTATCGCTACGGCAGCTTCAAACGCACATACCTTGTCGGCGACGTCGCGGTGACCGCCGAACAATCCCTCCTTCAAGGGGGAGGTGCGTTCGGCGTCACCGCGACGTCACTGCAACGTCACTAAGCGGCTGGCCAATAGAAGTGGAGGGGCAGAGATGAGCGGGACATAAGATCTCGCCCACTTTCTCCCTTCTGCATTGCTGTCGGGATGCAGGTAAGGAGATGTTTGTCGCTCCTGTGGGTTTACACACAGCGATGTGTGGTGCTGCAGGAACGACAAATAACATTGTATCTACAACTGGGGCGACATTATGAAAATGAATGACATGACACAGAGCAGCGATTTTTGACTATTTTGCCCTCGTTTATCGTCGCACCTAGGATTTACACATTGCGATGTCGCTACCGGCGCCGGATGTGCGTCACAACACCGTGACCCCGAGGATATATCAGTAGTGATGTCACAACATCAAGTACCCCTTACTTATAGACTACAGACCATTAAAATTACCCAGTCTGTCAGCGAGCTTTAGATATTTTCTATGGAATTCTAAAACAGTATGTAAATTATAGCCTTCTAGTAATTGTAAATATCTTTAGAGCTTAAATTTTGTTCATGTAAGTGATATTTTTTAATATAAAAGATTGTATAAAATATATTTAGAATATCATACATACAGGATGTGTGTGTGTGTGTGTGTATGTGTGTGTGTATATATTGTCCCATCTGCACTACTTTCCTGCGTTAATGCTGTTTTGAACTGCTTGGACCATTGCCTTTTAATGGATTTATGAATAAAATGAAATACATTTTTTAACAGCATCCTGGATTGCTCACGTTATTGCTGGACTCTGCTCTGCCGTTGTTCATATATATATATATATATATATATATATATATATATATATATATACATATATTAAAAAAAAAGTGTTTTATGGAAGGTTTTGTAGTGTTTACAAGTGAAGACAAGACCTGAGTTAGGTGGAGAAACATAAAAGGCAGATGGGGAGAAGGAGGGAGTGAATAGTGAATGAGCGTTAGAATGGAACAGTTTCTGTGTGATACTGATACCTTATATCAGCAGTGAACAACTTACTGAGCTTTGCTTTCACCACAGGAGAATTCAGAAATCAAGCCTATGAGAATACAACATTGCATTTTGATGGAATACTTCTTATTATTAGCACTGCATCAAATGTATTGACGGAGATGATTATCTACACAGCTAGGGAATTAAGGTAAAAGCTGAACGCTATCCTTTTCTTGTTGAATGTTCCATTATCAGTCTTTTCTTTCTGTGGTTTTTTACTTGTCAATTTCACCTGTTAACTGTTTTCTTAATAGAAGGAAAAATGTGCATGTTTGATGTGCTGATTTCTGTGAGAAGCCGCATAGTGAGTAGCTGATTTAGCAGCCGTATTATATTGCCTGGTGCTACTTTTTATTTACATACAGGTGAAACATGTTGTAAGATTTTGAATTGGTAAACATTCTGGATTCATATAATGAGATTAAAAAGATTATTAATATAATTACTATTTATGTGAAGTTGTACAGAAACTCATTTTGTATCAAACGCATACATAAAAGGAACAAAGCACGCAGTGATAACAGCATAGGGAGGGATAACTTCTTCCCTATAGTTTACAAGACAAAGTGCAAGTAATACATGGGGTGATCAGTTAAATAATACTTTTTATCTGATTTCCTTCTGACAACTGTTCTTTTACTCATTGTCAATATTGGAATAACAATGTACACTAATATTATGAAAAAATGCTTGATCCAAACAAGGAAACAAAAATCTGTTAAATAAATATAGATAAATTAAATAAATACATAAAATAAATAAAGCTGATAAAATGTATTAGCCCATACCGTATTTCCTTATAACATTTTATTTTTAATATTCCACTTTAATAATTAAAATCATGAAGCTGGGTTTAAATGGGTTTAAAGCCTATTAATCCCCTTAAATAAGATCAATCGTTCAATGTTTTTATTCCTTGGGATATTTATTGATCATGACTGTGTAAGGAACCGACTGAAACACTACGCTGAGAATAAACGTCTAATTGTATGACTTCCATATGTTAAAAGGATTTGGTGTGATTACAGCAATGGGAGATTAAAGATCAAAAAGGCAATAGTTTAGCCTTTGGCTGTGCAGAAACAGCAAGCTAGATTCATTGACTTTGGCTTTAAAGACAACTGGAGTGATAAGTTCAAAGATAAATGTGTGACCTCAGACTAAAAGAATTTAATTTTGAAATAACTTGCATTGTATTGATTTTCTCAGTGTTTGTTCATTGTGTTTGATTTTTTAGTCTTTTGCTGTGATGCAAAAAATCTTTTTGTCATTTGTCAGCTCTTCATCATTTTGCACTTTTATACTTGGAGTTCAGAAGTTTCACGTATTCAGACATTTAACATGCTAATAGTAAACCTGTTCAGCCAAAGTGAAATTACCAATATTTTCATAGAATTAAACGGTCATTTATTGAACAGAGAATATTGGAATTCTTGAAGATTAAATGCCAGCTGATTCATGCTGTTGAGAAACCGTCAGCAAAGATCCAACACTGGATCTCTTACTTCAGGTAGGTATGTTATACTTTTAAATGCTTCAGCATTTTAGAGAAAATATAACTAAAAAAAAAAAGTTCCAGTTAGTTGCAGGTTGCTTTGCAACTAACATAAAGCAGCTATCTTTGTATTTAAAATAGCAGTAGTGTGTTGTCTTACTGATATTCAAGTTTGACACATCAAGGATCAAGTTGACCGATTACACTAAGGGATTGGCAACCATCAAGCTGTTGTGTTACACATTGGCATCAATAACAAAGTTAGAGGTAGGTGGAAGGTCATTAAAAATGATTTTAGGGAATCCAGCTTAAGACAAGGACCTCAAAGGTACTATATTCTGAATCATTACCTGTACTATATGCCAGACCAGAGAGGCAATGAGAGATTAGGGATGTGTATAATTGCCAAAGGAATTGGTGTAGGTAAAAATGAATGGAATTCTTAGAAAACCAGTTTACATAGTGACCTGGGCATGAGTAATGGAAGTGGCGATGGAAATAGAGCAGGGGCTAAAATAGTTAATTAACTGGTAATTGAGAAAGGTACAAACAAAATACATAAAGTGTATGTATACTAGTGCAATAAGCCTCATCAGAACTATTGATGAATTAGGGTATGTGCCCACAATATGCACACACGCAGCATGTCTTCTCCTGCAGTGATGCCAGTGTTCTCCACAGGAGAATGCAGCTTTTCGTGCCCACAATTAGAGATCTGGGTGCTGCGGACTTTTACTCTGTTCTCCCTGCTGAGAACACTCACGTCACTGCAAGCATAAATTGACATGCGGCAGCTTGGAAAATCTCACAATTTGTCAGTTTACACTGCTGAAAAAGAAGCACAGTGGGCATGGGAATTCTGTAAATTCCTGCCACTGTGCTTCTACTCTACATCACAGCGTTTTGGATATAGCAAAAACATGCTGTGTCCAAGACGCTGTTATTCCTGATAGTGGGCACATATCCTTAGAATTAGGTTAGGGACTCACTCAGAGGTTTGCCGTGACTTGGCAGTGGGCTTCATACAGTGTGATCGGTATGTTAAACCAAGAACCTTATGTTCAGGTATATAAATTTTTGCCTGGCGGCATTAGATCAATCCATGATTTTTTGAAGGTGCAGTTTATGTCTTTTTCCATCAGCTATGTTACATTGCATGTTCTGTCCCCCATTGTTTTTTTACTTGAACCAGCACTCTTCCAATTTGGCACTTTCCTTTTTAATTAGCAGGAGACTGCAAGGAGGGGTTCTGCTTTTTTTTATTTCAGTTCACACACTGGGAGTAAGTGGAAGGTTATTTATTACATCGTCTTTCACAGTGTGCTGATGCTGTATGGTGGCCTTTGTTGTGGTGGTTTTATTTTGGTGAGGTAGTGTGGCCTGGAGTCATGGGGCTGAGCCTTGTGACATCGGTGTTGTGAGACAGCAGGTCACCTACCTTGATGGTGAACTGTCGCTGCAACGGTGGTTGGAACGCGGAGCTTCACCTTTACGGCTTAAAATATGTTAGGGACCCACTCAAAGGTTCACCGTGACATTGCAGTGGACTTTATAAAGTCTGATCAGAATGTTAAACCAATAACCTTATGCTCAGTTATTTACATTTTTGCCTAGAGGCATTAGATCAAAGTATGATTTTTGGATGTACGGTTCATGTCTTTTTCTTCAGCTATTTTACCCTTAGAATTAATATTGTTGGTAGAAAATTTGAATATCATGGTAATAATGAAGACAAGTTTGGATGACAGCTATGATTGGTCTGTTAAACTACAGATCAGGAATGATTGTACAAAAAAGCAAGAGGAGAGGGGATTGTTTGCATGTAAAATCTTCCATAAGACCAATAATTGGAGATAAGACACAAGGTAAGACAAGACCACTGGGAAATAGGAAAATGCCTAGGTGAGTCCTTTAGCAGGAGTAATCCCTTTACTCCCCAACATGAGCTATAGTTGGTCCTAAACATTGGAATCACTATGCACTGTCAAAAACAGCATTTCATCATTCTTTCAACAAACTATCTAGTTTGTTATTATACTTAGATATTTTTCTAATAGAAATAGTAATGCACTGAAATATTTGCATGTATTTGAACAATGGGCCCCAACTTCAATGATATTGGTAGGCCCCATCAATCACCAGTCCGACACTGATAACATATGTGACTCAAATATAAATGTTGAG
Organism: Anomaloglossus baeobatrachus; assembly: GCF_048569485.1. Classification (NCBI taxonomy): domain Eukaryota; kingdom Metazoa; phylum Chordata; class Amphibia; order Anura; family Aromobatidae; genus Anomaloglossus; species Anomaloglossus baeobatrachus. The sequence continues at coordinate 282,085,903 of NC_134358.1, forward strand.
TTACTATCGGTGGAAATAAGTGTAGAGAGAAATAATATTAATATACTGGTAGGAGTATGTTATAAGTCTGCAATTATAATGGAAGCAGCAGAAAATATCCACACATTGTAAAATGAAAAGGCAGAGAATCAGAAAGCAGACATTTTTAAGGGGGACTTTAACTAACCTGTTTAAAGTAAGGGAACAGAAACCTGAAAATCTAGCAAAGGAAACAGGTTTTTGGCCATTATAAAAGATAATTAGATTTCATTACTGGTTCAAGACCCAACAGATGGGGGGACACTTCTACATTTAATTCTAACCAATAGGTCAGAGTATGAAAAGCATATGTAGGGGGTTACAAGGGCAATAGTGATCTTAAAATATTAAGATTTTACATATCCTTTAATAAGATGTATAGTACAGTGACCACAAGGCCAGTAGATTTCATAAAGGCTATATTCCAATGACTATGATATAGTCTTAGTGGTATAAACTGAAACAATGTCCTTGATAATAAAAAAAAACAAATGAAAAACTTTTCTTAACATTTTTAATGAATCCTGTCCCCAATATAAAATGCCTCAAAAAATGATTCATATCGCTTGAACTTTCACACATTTTTTTGTGTTACAGACACAAATTTAAATGTATTTTATTTGGATTTTATGTGACATTCAAGACTAAGTAGCAAATATTTATGAAATGTAAATGAAATAATATATGACTTTCTAAACATTTTAAAAATACAAATCCAAAAATGTTCACATGCTTTTTGTACTCAGCCACCCTGAGTCAACCATCTTTTTTTGCGGTTGCTCCTTTGTCTTTTGTGGTATGTTTCTACAAGCTTTGCACAGCTAGAGGCTTAAATATTTGCCCATTCTTCTTTGCAAAATAGCTCTAGCTCAGTGAGATTAGATGAAGAGAGTCTGTGAACAGCAATTTTTAAGTTTTTCAGATTCTCAGGATTTGCCTGTACTTTGACTGGGTCATTCAAACACTTGAATAAGTATTGAATCTAAACCAATCTATTGTAGCTCAGGCAGTTTGTTTAGGGCTGTTGTTGTGTTGGAAGGTGAACCCACACCCCAACCTAAAGACTTTTGAAGTATATAATAGGCTTTCCCCCAGGATTGCCTTGTAGTTAGCTCCATCCATCTTCCCATCAACTGTGACCAGATTCCCTGCCCCTGCTGAAGAAAAACATCCCCACAGCAAGCTACTACCACCATGTGTTATGGTGGGGATAGTGTTTTCAGAGTAATGTGCAGTGTTAGTTTTTCTGCTACACATCGCACTTTGCATTTAACTCAAAAAGGTCTATTTTGGTCTCATCTGACCAGAGCACCTACTTCCATATTTTAGCTTTGTCCTCTACAATGCATGTGGAAAAATGGGAATGTCCTATGGGAACAAAAAAGTTAGAAATAGGAGAAAACCACTATGGCGAAATAGAGTTGTAAAGGTCACAACAAATGACAAGAAATTAGCATTTAGAGTGCTAATGTAAAAGGGTAGTAACGAGGCATTGCATAACTATAAAAATAAATAAATTGGGAAAAGAACAAGTCAAGGAAGAAAAGATTAAGACTGAGAAGCTCATCATCAAAGTAAAAATGATCTAAAAATATACTTCAAATCGATAAACTGTATGAAACGAGAAAATCATATTGTTGACCCCTTAAAAATAAACATGGTGAAGTAGTTGGAGAGGATGAGAGAAGGACCAATCAACTAATTGTCTTCTTCTGTTCTGTATTTACACAAGAAAATCCCACAACAGATGACATGGTCAGGGATACCAAACATTCTCCATGGAATTAAATTTATTTAACCCAGGACAAACTATGATGCAGGCTCATAAAAACTAAAGTAGACAAATTACTGGGCACTGGGCCCACATGTTCTTCTCCCCTCTGAGTACTTAAGGAATTACATTGTGAAAGAAAGACCCTTATGCTAATAGTCAAGCATTCCACAATAACACTAGAGGACCACACAACTGTTGCTTAGCAAATGTGGTGCTAATTTTCAAAAAGGAAACAAAATCTGAATCTGGAAATTTTAGGCTGGTAAGTTTTACCTCTAATGTGTTCATAATCTTTGAGGTTTTCAAAATAGAAACTAATATGGAGAATCTCAATGAATAAAAAATCTTTATGACCCAAAATCAATATAGGTTTATAAGGGATCTGTCCTATCACACTAATCTGAAAAATGTAATGGGTAGTTCCAGATTGGACCAGATTGAGGCTGGAGATGACCTATATCTGGACTTTTTAAAGATGTTAAATACAGTGCCAAATACAAGGTTGATATAAAAAAGGAAAGCAATGGACTAAGGGAAAATATGTGTGTTTTTTTAACTGTGTTGTCCACTGCTCACCCACATGGCACCCACATGTCACATAGTCCTCTGAGTCTCTGCTCTGCCATCCATATCTACTGCAATCCTTGTTTCATCCCACCATGGGCGTCTCAGCTCCTGCCTAAGCCCCAGGCCCTGAGCAAGCTGCATGGCATTTATTGGTCTCCAGCCTAGGGGGCAAGCATGCGTTTCCTGCCCCTGGTAGCATGCACATGTTGCTAAGTTTGCCCCAGCCTATCGCTGGGAGACACCAGGTAAATAAGGCTTCATTCCCTGATGGGAGGAGCCAGAGCAATTCATTAGGATTTCATCCTAGCTGTGTGTTTGTTCTGCCTGTCTGCCAGCCTCCAGGATCAGTCTGGCATGTAACCAGTTGTGCTCTGCTGTGTCTCTCCTGCCTGTTTCCCTTTACTTGTCCTGTCTTTTCCCTGGTACCACCCTTTGTCTTTCAACTATTTCTGTACCTGCCTGCACCTTTCATCCTGTCTTTCTCAGCTGTCCCGATTGTACCTGTGAGTAATGTCTTGTGCTTGATGTTCCATGCATTGTGATCCATGCCTAATGTCCTGGATCCTGACGACTTGAGTTCCATGACTGACTACCTGGACCCTGATAACTGGAGCTCCTCCTGAGGTCCTGGCCAAGCTGCATGTGTGTCTGATGTCCTGTGCCTGATGTGCCATGCCTCGTGACCTGAGCCTGATGACCCATGCTGGAAGTTATTTTCCTGCTTCTTCCCATCCTGTCATTCCCCATCCAGAATGTGCCCTTTGTTCTGCCCTTTTGTGTATGTCATAAAGCTGGGTTTACACACTGCAACATCTCAAACGACATCGCTGTAATGTCACCGTTTTGGTGACGCAATAGCGATGTTGTTTGCGATGTTGCAGTGTGTGAAACCTATCAGCGACCTGGCCCCTGCTGTGAAGTTGTAATCGTTACAAATCGTTCAGGACCATTCCTAGGTCCTTTGTTTCCCGCTGTGCAGCATGAAGTTTCAGTGTGTGAAGACTTTGCAGCGACTTTGTTAGCAACTTCCCTTTCAAAAGGCTGCTTATCAACGTCCCCAACAACCAGCTAGGTCGCTCTGCAGGTCCGGATCACTGTTGAGTTGTTGGCCAGGTTTGCCTGTTTGAACGCTCACCAGAGACTTAGCAGAGACTTAGGGAGGTCGCTATTGCGTCACCAAACCGGTGACGTTACAGCGATGTCCTTTGCGATGTTGCAGTGTGTAAACCCAGCTTAAGAGAGAGTTTCCTTGGCTGCATGTTTGCAATCACTGTCCTACTGAAATCTCCACCCTTATTTCCTTTTCATCATCCTGGTAGATGGAAGCAGATTTTTATTAAGAATGTTTTGGTACATTTGTCCTTTATTAGTGTTTTGGGGGTGATATGTAGTGCCTTTTAGCCTCTAAACAGTGTGTTTTTTTGGCATCCAAACTGTTACATTTTTGTCGTAACTGACCAGACATTATTCTCCCAGTATTTCAAAGGTTTTATCAGATTTTAAGAAAACTTTAAACGAGGTTAAATATGGTTTTTGTTCAGCAATGGAGTCTTGCGTGGGAAGTGTGGATACAGGCCATGTTGAGTGCATTACCTATTGTTTTCTTTGAAATAATTGTACCTACTGATGCCAAGTCTTTTTCTGGGACAACTCTCCTGATAATTCTTTTCACACCTCTGTCTGAGGTTTGTTTTCTTTGCATGTGTTGATTGGACCAGTTGTTACCGATGTGTGGTGAGAAATGAATGTCAATAGCACCATTAGAAATATATTTACTTAGAAAATTGGTGACGTATCCAATACCTATTTCTCCCACTATACATGCTATATTGCTATCATCTCCTATGTGATATATATGCTCCAATTACACCATCTCCTCTGATTTATATGCCCCATATATATCAAGGGTATCCTGTGATGTATGTGCCCCCCAGCATCGAAAAATCTTCGAGATTTCATCTACGGGGGTAGCTGAGACCCTGGAGATCACAATTCAGGTCAGTTTTTCTGCTCCCCAGTCACTTGATCGCCGTTATAAACCATATAATAGTGACCATGTGAAAGTTAATGCAGCGTTGGTAAAAAAATTATTCGTCTTTCATCTGGCGTGATCAAACATGTCAAATGGGAGATAAATGTCCTACCCCATTCCCCCGGTGTGGCCAAAGTCTCCTCATCCCGCTCTCCATCCCTCTGTCACTGTCTCCCTCTTGATGATCTAAAAGGCCACCACACTTGTGGAATGCCCGCCGCATTCATCCTCCTATTTCTGTGTCAGATGATACAGAAAGGTCCTCCCAGGTCACCCACTTTCAGGATGTCACCCCCCTGGTCTCCTCCGGTCTCCCGTTACCTCCTGCAGTGCTATTCCCTTACGACCCCTCCTTCTCCTTGTCTTCAGAAGAAATGCTCTCCACATGCGCAGAGCGACTGTCAACCAGCTCTGTGTATGCAATGACATGAGCTCTGAGCTAATTGCAGCTCATCCTGATGTGCTGTGGACCCAGGGAGAGTGAGTGCAGTATTATCAGTAGAGTTGAGCGCGGTTCGCGGTTCGAGGTTCTCCAGTTCGCGGCTCGAGTGATTTTGGGGGCTGTTCTAGATCGAACTAGAACTCGAGCTTTTTGCTAAAGCTCGATAGTTCTAGATACATTCGAGAACGGTTCTAGCAGCAAAAAGCAGGGCTTTTTACAGCTACAGTGTGCAGGAGCCATCGCTGGCAGCCTGCCAGAAGCTGGTAACCAAGATAAACATCGGGTATCCAAGCAAAAAGCTTTGGTTAGTAACCCGATGTTTATCCTAGTTACGTGCAGGAAGCCCACACTTCTCCGCTCAGCTCACTCCGCCCCCTCCTGTACGCGGCATGTACACATACATACACACACACACACACACACACACGTCCCCAGCCATGCAGTCCACGACACTGACGTCCTCCTGTCACTCTGCACACATGGTCCCGCTCGGCTTACCTGCGGTGATGAAGTCCCGACCTCAGCGCTGTCACTGTCCTCCATGGCTGCCGGTTGTCACATCACCTTCTCTCGCTTCCGACCAGAGACTGACTAGCGGTGACGTCACGGGCCTCTCGCGATACTTGGCTGTGAAGGCGGCGGTCATTGAACTCAGTGACAGGTGCTGTCGGCAGTGCAGGAGATCAGCGCAGGTAATGTACCTCGCTGACAGCAGCATTTGTCATGCCCTGCAGTGACCTGGGCTGACCCATTGATGTTAGCTCAGGTCACTGCACTGCTCTCCCAGCCAATGGGGAACATCCTGCTCTTCATTGACTGGGACAGTGTGGATCGTCATGGCAACCCCTTGGATTACACCAGACCTGGATTTATTTTTCTTTCTAATAAATTGGATAAAGAGGGAATGTATTGGGGAGTATTTTTTCAAATAAAAATGTGTTTGTCGTCTATTTTTTTTTATTACTGACTGGGTTGGTGATGTCGGGTATCTGATAGACTCCTGACCTCACCAACCCCAGGGCTTGGTGCCAGGTGACATTACACATTTGGTATTAACCCCATATATTACCCCGTTTGCCACCGCACCAGGGCGCGGGATGAGCTGGGGCGAAGCACCAGGATTGGCACATCTAATGGATGCGCCACTTCTGGGGCGGCTGCGGCCTGCTATTTTTAGGCTGGGGAGAGTCCAATAACCATGGACCTCCCTAGTCTGAGAATATCAGACCCCAGCTGTCTGCTTTACCTTGGCTGGTGATCCAATTTTGGGGGGACCCTTACGTGTTTTTTTTTTTAATGAATTATTTATTTAATTTAAAATAACAGCGTGGGGTGCCCTTAGTTTTGGATTACCAGCCAAGGTGAGGTTGCCAGCTGTGGTCTGCAGGCTGCAGCCGTCTGCTTTACCCTAGCTGGCTACAAAAATAGGGGGAACCCTACGTCATTTTTTTTTTCATTTTTTTGGCTAAATACAAAGCTAAGCACCCCTTAGTGCCACATGAAAGGCACCAAAGGGTGCAAAATTACAAAATGCAGGAGAGTGGGACATTATGTGTCTTTCTGCCATTATAATGACAGAAAAGACTGATATGAAGAGCACAAACACAAGAAAATCACCAGAGCGCTCTACGCTGTGAAAAGCAGTAGAAAATGGCACTGGAGTGAACATGTAACCGCCTCATGTAGGATGAAGCTATGGATCCTGGGTAAATTTATGCATTTACCCTCCTTCAGTTTTTTTGCAGTATACAAGAAAACGGAAGGCACACGGATGACAAACAGATGACATACGGACCGTCTACGGAACGGAAACGGATGCCACACGGATGCACCCGTGAAAAAAACCGGACTGTTTTTTGCAGACCGCAAAAATGGATCGGTCGTGTTAATGTAGCCTTATTCTGATCTGACATTTTAGCGTCAGAAAATCTCCGGGGTTCCAGGACTAGCTGAGACCCTGGAGATCATGATTCAGGACGGTTTTTCCGGTCCCCGCTCACGTGATCACAGGTATACACCGTACACCGATGATCACGTTACAGTAAATGACAGCGCCGGTAAAAAATTATTTATCTCCCATCTGGCATGAACAAACACTTCTTCTCCACTTCTTCTCCACTTCTTCTCCACTTCTTCTCCACTTTTTCTCCACTTTTTCTCCACTTTTTCTCCACTTTTTCTCCACTTTTTCTCTGTTACTTTTCTCCGTTCTTTTTCTATGGTCGGTCTACCCATTAGCTCTGCCATGCATAGTGTAGCTCAACACCTACTGCACATGTTACTTTATGATTGACATCTCTTTCGTACCAGAGCTGTCTATGCCTACTCTGACCCCATATTTGTCATTACTATATTGTCCTTGTACTGTATTATGACATTTGTATTATGTGTTTCATTTCTTGCTGTGTTGCAATTTTTTTGCTGCATCCCAATTGTACCTCTACATTGTTCGAGTTTATGTTATTGTTCTCTCACTCTTATGTGATACTGATTATTGTAATTTTTCATGATTACATGCAGATAAGTCCAACCTGACGAAGGCTCAGGCCGAAACGTCATTTGTAACTTGTTTTGGACAAAAACATATATGCTTATGAAAAATTTTTTTTTCTTAATACGGACCAATAAAGAGTGATTTTGCATTACTATCCGTTGTGACTTACTGACTTAGTCTTGGAGATTTAGAGTGCCAAGGTTACTCACTAATTTTATCTATTATTACCTCTGAGCACCTATACACCAGTGAGCAGAGCTTCCTCTACAGTACTTCTCCTGATTAGGCATGCCCTTACCTCATGAGCAGGGCATTGCAGCTTTGATAGCAACCATTACGACATGGACTCTGCTGCTATGGACCCGGGGAGAGTGCAGATTCATTGCACCCACACTCCTCACATGAAGGGTCCGCACTCCTAGAAAATGGGGGATACGTTCCCTGAGTGTCTCCCCCCCATATTCTAAATGGTCCAGAGTCGTTGTGGGACCCTGTTACGAGGGGGACCCGGGGAAGCGTGCCAAGATGGGAAATGGACAGCTTCCGCCGGTCAAGGTCCACTGTGCGGTGTAAGGGACCGCTGCTATGGTCAGGAAAGAGTGAGCGGGTTGCTACTAGTGATCGTCTGGAATGTCACAGACGATCTATGTACACCGGTCCACCCTAACCCGTGAGGGTTGTATGGCTCGGGGCTTCTCGATCGGTGTACCTGTTGCACGGGGACGCACAGAGGTGCCTACGCATGTGTGCCAGCGGGAGTCACAGGATATGGCACGAGGGTAGCACAGAGGTGCCCACGCACGTGTGCTTTCAATAACCAGGTGAGTCCAGTGGAGACTCGAGGAGCTCACCTGGGACAGGAACACGGCCTGTTAAAGGAGATACTGCCGGAGCAGCAAGGCAGGAACACGGCCTGCAAACCAGGTGCTGCCTGAGCAGCAAGGGCAAAGCCCACAAAAGACAATAATGCCTGAGCAGTGGCATGGCAGCACACTGCCAGACATCCAAACATAGAAGGACGGTCGCGCGCCGCCACGATGGCAGGGGGAGCTTTTAAGGAGGTGTAGCTCCACCAAAGGGCGGGCGCGAGATGGACGTGACCCAATCAGGATTCGTGACGTCTTGGCCCGGCCAGTCAAGATTCAGCACACCACCAGCCTCGTTATCGGGCCGTGTGATATCAGTGAGCGAATCAGAAGACGTCACGTGGGGCACATACTCATCTTCCTGCCTCTGGGTCATAAAGGCGGGATCCTCGGTTTCACAATGTGCAATGATAAGGGAAGTCTTGCTGCTTCCCTGCGTATCCATCCTTTGCACACTGCGCAACCTCCCCGACCCTCTGTGATGCTGAGCAGGAGGGCTCGTGGCAGACAAAGGATGGGAGACCACTCCATTCCTTGCAAGGGGAGAACCACTAAGTGTCACCCTTCTGCTGCGTCTCCAAGGAGGCAGCTCCTGCAGACTGCGAAGTCTCCCACATCTTTGGTGCTGCTGAGCAGGAGGGCTCGCGGCAGACAAGGAATGGGGGACCACCTCATTCCTTGCAACAGGAGAGCCACGAGGTGTAACAGGACCCCTTTATTTTTTTTCTTACAATAAATTGGTGAAAGAGGAAATGTTTTGGGGACTGTTTTTTCAAATAAATTTCTTTTGTCGATTTTTTTTTTTGTTAGTACTGACAGTTTATGATGTTGGGTATCTAATAGATGCCATGACATCACAAACTGCTGGGCTTGATCTCAGGTGACTTTACAGCTAGTATCAACCCGATATATTACCCCGTTTGCCACTGCACCAGGGCACGGGATGAGCTGGGGTGAAGCGCCAGGATTGGCGCATCTAGTGGATGCGCCACGTCTGGGGTGGCTGCGGCCTGCTATTTTTAGGCTGTGAAGGCCCAATAACTATGGACCTTCCCACCCTGAGAATACCAGACCACAGCTGTACGCATTACCTTGGCTGGTGATCCAATTTGGGGGGGACCCTACTTTTATTGTGTAATTATTAATATTTATAAAATAATTATAAAAAAGAGCCTGAGGGGACCTCCACATTGGATCCCCAACCACGGTAAAGCTAACAGCTGTGGTTTTCAGGCTACAGCCGTCTGCTTTACCCTAGCTGGCTATCAAAAATGGGGAGACCCAACGTCATTTTTTTTTTTAATTATTTTTTAAATAGAAACAATTAATGGGCTTCCCTGTATTTTGATTGCCAACCAAGGTAACGGCAGGCAGATGGGGGTGGCAACCCATAGCTGTCTGCTTTATCTGCGCTGAGAATCAAAAATACCGCGGAGCGCTACGTCATTTTTTTAAAGATTTATTTTTACAGCACTGTGATGTCCAGCAATCAAAATACAGGGAAGCCCATTTTGTTTTTAGTTATTTAAATAAATAATTAAAAAAAATATATATGGGCTCCTGCTGCATTTTTTGTATTGCTAGCTAAGGGTAATCCAAGCAGCTACTGGCTGCTAACCCCCACTGCTTGGTGTTACCTTCACTGGCAATGGAAAATCCAGGGAAGCATTTTTTATTTTTTTTGCCAAAAAACTACAAAAAAAGGACGTGAGCTTCGCCATATTTTTGTATGCTAGCCAGGTAAAGCAGGCAGGTGCTGGAAAAGTTGGATACAGCGCCAGAAGATGGTGCTTCTATGAAAGTGCCATTTTCTGAGGCGGCTGCAGACTGCAATTCGCAGCAGTGGGGCCCAGAAAGCTCAGGCCAACCTGTACTGCGGATTCCAATCCCCAGCTGCCTAGTTGTACCTGGCTGGACACAAAAATGGGGCGAAGCCTACGTCATTTGTTTTCTAATTATTTCATGAAATTCATGAAATAATAAAAAAAGGGCTTCCCTTTATTTTTGGTTCCCAGCCGGGTACAAATAGGCAACTGGGGGTTGGGGGCAGCCGTACCTGCCTGCTGTACCTGGCTAGCATACAAAAAATATGGCGAAGCCCACATAATTTTTTCAGGGGGCAAAAAACTTCTGCATACAGTCCTGGATGGAGTATGCTGAGCCTTGTAGTTCTGCAGCTGCTGTCTGTCTGTATGGAGAAGAGCAGACAGCAGCTGCAGAACTACAAAGCTCAGCATACTCCATCCAGGACTGTATGCAGAAGTTTTTTGCCCACCAAAAAAATGACGTGGGCTTCGCCATATTTTTGTATGCTAGCCAGGTACAGCAGGCAGCCACGGGCTGCCTCCAACCCCCAGTTGGCTATTTGTACCCGGCTGGGAACCAAAAATATAGGGAAGCCCGTTTTTTTTAATTATTTCACTTATTTCATGAAATAATTAAAAAACAAATGACGTGGGCTTCGCCCCATTTTTGTGTCCAGCCAGGTACAACTAGGCAGCTGGGGATTGGAATCCGCGGCACAGGTTAGCCCGAGGTTTCTGGGCGCCTCTGCTGCGAATTTCAGTCCGCAGCCGCCCCAGAAAATGGCGCTCTCATAGAAGCGCCATCATCTGGCGCTGTATCCAACTCTTCCAACAGCCCTGGAGCCGGGTGGCTTGTTGGGTAATCATGAGTTAATACTGGCTTTGTTTTACTATCCAGTATTAAGCCAGAGATTTTTAATGTCAGGCACGTTTGACCCGGCCATTAAGAATCTCCAATAAAGGGTTAAAAAAAGACACCACACAGAGAAAAAATACTTTAATAGAAATAAATACACAGACACATTAGAGACTCCATCTTTATTACCCCCTGTCAGCCAAATAAATCCCCAATAAACCAGCGCTGATAAGAGGTTTTTTTATTAATATTTTATACTTTTTATTGCTATCCTTGTTTTAGACACAAATTTATTCAAAACAATTCACACAATAGAACAAGGAAAAAGAAAGAAGAATAAACCACATATGGTAGAAATAAAAATAAAAGTAAAAATAAAGAATAAGTAATTGATAGTGCAGCAGATACCGGTAGTAGAGCAATTATTAAATCTAGTATAGTATATTAAGTGATGCTTCAAGGCATATGATATTTAATGCCAATTGAAACTATCACTGCAATATGATTTTTCAGATACCTGGAGAGTTTTTTTCAATCCATAAGCAAAAATCTTTTTAATAGAGGCTTAAATTATAAGCAGCAATTTCAGCGTTCCAAGTGCCTTTAATTAAATTTGAAGAAACTGCACTTCAGGATTGTAGTGAGGATTGTAGTGAGGATGAGGTGCCCCAGCTCATCACTTGATGAGCTGGGGCACCTCATTTTCACTACAATCCTCACTACAATCGGGAAGCAGCGTGCAGCCTTCACTCCGTGAGAGATCAGTGCTGCTGGCTGTCAGCGGTAACAGCGGTAACGCTGACAGACGCGTTACCATAGCAACGGTGCTCTCGGAGCCGCGGTTAGCGGTGACATCACCGCTAACTGCGTTGCTATGGCAACGGTGATCTCCGTTAATGTCCGGCTGTGTCAGCCGGTCCCTAACGGAACGGGGAGTCGACCGTGTGCTAGAGCATGTCGCCGGTACACGGCGATACACAAATGTGCACCGTGTACCGGAAAGTGCAATGACAGGTCCTACATGACGTGTCATAGTCATGTGACCAGTCTGTAGCCAATGAGATAATAGCCACGTGACTGGTCACATGGCTATTTTGACGTCACGATAGGTCCTGCATCACTGCTGGCAGTGCTGGTCACCGGGAGGATTCAGCAATCATCGGATGGAATAGCGGCAGGAGACACAGTGCAGGAGGGATCGCGGGGACCGGTAAGTGTTATGGCAATGTTTATTAACTGTTTGTGTACATTTATCATGCATTTTTATGTGTTTGTGATTGCCTCCCATTATAGCCTATTGGTTCGAGTTCGGTTCGTCGAACGTTTGACGAACCGAACTCGAACGAGACCTCCGTTCGGCGAACCGAACTCGAGCCTAACCACGGCCAGTTCGCTCATCTCTAATATCAGGTCACTGCACCCACATTCCTCACATGGAGTGCCTGCACTTCCAGAAAATGTTGGATACGTTCCCTGAGAATGCCCCCTATATTCTGGAACACAGAGCTGTCATGGGACCTCTAAAATGGACTACAGTGAACCGAATTTTTTTTTTCTTTTCAATAAATTGGTGAAAGAGGGAATGTGTGGGAAGTGTTTTTTCAAATAAAAATAATTTTTTTCATCTATTTTTTTTATTACTTACTGGGTTAGTGATGTCGGGTATCTGATAGATGCCGTGACATCATAAACCCCAGAGCTTGATGCTCTGTGACATTACAGTTGGTTTCATCCCCATATATAACTCTGTTTGCCGCCACACCAGAGCACTGGGATAAGCCGAGGCGAAGTGCAAGGGTTGACGCATCTAATGGATTCACCATTTCTGGGGTGGCTGTGGCCTGCTATTTTTAGGCTGGGAAGGGCAAAATAACCATGGCTCTTCCCACCCTGAAAATACCAGACCCCAGCTGTCAGCTTCATCTTGGCTGGTAATCCAATTTGGGGGGGACCCTACTTTTTTTCAATTATTTATTTATAAATAACTAAAATAAACAGCTTGGGGTGTCCTCCATTGGGGATTATCAGCCAAGGTGAAGCTATCAGCTGTAGTTTGCCAGCTGAAGCCATCTGCTTTACCCTAGCTGGCTGTCAAAAATGGGGGGACCCCGAGTTGTTTTTTAATTATTTTTTGGCTAAATACAAGGCTAAACACCCTTTAGTGCCAAATGAAAGTCAATAAAGGTGCCAGCTTAGACTATGCAGGCGGGTGGGATATTAGTTTTATGTGTTTGACATCAATCTATGCATCCATCCATCCATCCAAGCTTTTTAAGTTATGGCGTTGGCGTTTAGGAAGCAGAGTGTTTTTACTGCGACCAAAACGCTGTGCTGTGAAGTACCAAAGCAGTGGAAAGATTTTTTAGAATACCCATGCCCACTGGGCTTCTTTTCTCGGCAGAATAAATTGATCTGTGGCATGTCTTGCTGAGCCTCAGCATGTCAATTTATGCTGCAAAAATACAAGTGTCCTCAGCAGGGAGAATAAAGCTTAAGTCCGTAGCAGCCTTAACCTGGGGCATGGGCATGGGCAGCTACGTTCTCCCATGGACAACACTCGCATCTCCACAGGAGGGCTGACACTGTGTCCTAGACAGTGTTGCCAGATCATAGGCATATAGCCTAAAAGTGAACATTTGGTGCTATAGCAACATTTTTGTAAGGTACCTGTAGATTCAAAATACTCACTATATACCTGAATAAAATCCTTGAGGGATCTAGTTTGCAAAATGGGGTCATTTGTGGGAGGTTTCTGCTGTTTAGGCGCCTTAGGAGCCCGGCAAATGCGACATGGTGCTCACAATCTATTTTAGCCAAATTTGTATTCCAAAATTCAAATATTGCTCCTTCTGTTCTGAGCCCTCCCATTTGTATCAACAGAGGTTTATGACCCCATGTGGGGTATCAGCATGCTCAGAAGAAATTGGGCAACAAATTTTGGGTCCCATTTTGTTGTGTGATCTCTTCTAAAAGTAAATAAATTTAGGCTAGAGCATCAATTCTAGGTAAAATGATAATTTTTGTTTTTTTAATTCCACATCGCCTTACCTCCTGTGAGCACTTAAAAGGTTAATTAACTTCTTGCATGTGGTTTGTAGCATTGTGAGTTGTGCAATTTTTAGAATTGTGTCACTTTTGGGTATTTTCTGTCACCTAGGCCTCTCAAAGTCACTCCAAATGTGATGTGGTCCCTTAAAAAAATGGTTCTGTATATTTTGATGAAAAATGGGAAATTGCTAATAAACTTTGAAGCCTTCTAACTTCCTAACCCTAAAATAATTTGTTTAAAAAATCATGCTGATGTAAAGTAGACATGTGGGAAATGTTATTTATTCACTCTTTTGTGTGACATAGCTCTCTGGTTTAAGGGCATAACAATTAAAAATGTGAAAATTGTGAAAGTTTCAAATTTTTCGGCAAATTTTCTATTTTTTCCACAAATAAAAGCAAAAAATATTGTTTTAAATTTATAGCTATCCTAAACTATGTCATTAAAAAATGGTGTCACAATCACAGGGATCCTTTGAATTGTCCTAGAGATATCACCTGTGAAATTGACATTGGTCAGAATTGTAAAAAATGGCCTTGTCATTATGGGGGTTAATTTCATATTTTCTTATTTATTGATTTAAAATTAATCATTCAGTATGTCACCAGTAAAAGTAGTCAAAATAAACACCAATAGGGACATTTAGGAACTGGGAATTTAATTAATTACATGTTTTGTCTAACTGACTCCCAAAAATGGCAAACATAAAACTAAAGTATAAACACATCTCCAAAATTGTCTTTATTCATCAACATGTGTAGTGTTTTATTGTCAGGATACACCAGTATAAATCCTAATCTAGAAAGAAATCTGACAGCAACTTTACATTTCTCTGTAGTGCTGCCACAAGAATCAAGAACTACATAGTACCAGTTAGAAATGAGTGAATTAATCCATAGAGGATGTAATTTGGGTCAAATTTCCTGAAATATGCAGGTCACCAAATTTGAACACACTTTGATTCCATTCACAAAAATAGGCAAACATAAAATAAATGCCTGGCACCATTTCACACACTATTGTATACTTAAGAGAGTGGGCTAATGAAGTCAAGTGTGGCCTGCAGGGCCTCTTCATAATGTAATGCAGCTATCACATCACATCGTCTAATGAAGCCAACCATGAAAACTACTACAGGCAGTATAAAAGATGAGAGTTGGCCAATGAGAGCCATTAAATGTGTGTACAATGTATGGAAAGGAGATAAGAGAGCAAATCTTTCACAGAGGGATAAAAAAAGTCCTGGTCTAATTGGGAAGTACTATTTTCACAACTCAAGCAGATTGAAAATGAGTGTGATAATCTCAGTCTGTTATTAGTGTTTCAATGATTTAAGTTATGTTTAGGGAAATTCTATACCTGTATGGATAGTCACTGAGTTTGGCAGTGAAATATATTGACTAGCAAATAGGGAAAAATGGTTTGAACTTTTGAATTTCAAGCTCCATAACTCATCATCCACTAAGGTTTTGAGAGTAAGACTACATTTACTTTATTTTGACAATCATCTTGGGTATATCATACATAAATCTGACCTGCAACTATTTAGCATACAATTAGTTATACAGTTTCTTTTTATGTCACTACATTGTTACTGTTATAATCCTAAAAATCTAAGTTGAAATTTTTATTATTTTGTTAGTATTTTTTAAATCCACCTTTGGCTTTTAACAATGCCTAAATCCTTCTGGGCATGTTCTTGATCAGATTCAAGCATGTCTCAATCAAAATCGGATACTAGGTCTTTTGTACACAGTCCAATGTTGGTGTATACTGGTCAATTCACTTATGTACTGTATGTATATAGCTTTTTCTTCAACTCTATCCACATGTGTTCGATTGGGTTAAGGTCTGGGGACTGTGGGGGCCAATCCGGCACCACCACTTTATTGTCATTGAGCAATTTCTTTGCCAATCTCTATGTATGCTTTTGGTTGTTTTCTTGCTGGAACACTATGTTGTCCTTTTCATACCCAAAGTACTCAAGTTTACAAAATAACTTTTCTTGTAGGATACTCCAATATAGCTCAGCATTAAGATTACCATCTATTGTGGATAAGTATCATGACAGAGTCTTCAATTTCTTGATGCATCTGCCCCTTTTTCCATTGATTCTTTCATACACATTTGCCTCCATCAGACCCTAGTATATTGTCATTTGTCTCATTGCTCCAAGTCATTCATTTCCAATCTTCTAATGTTGACTTTTTGCATTTCTTAGCAAACTCAAGCCAACTCTTCTTATGATGTTATTAAAGTTGAGTCTTCTTCACCTTTTTTCTGGCCACCAATCCAGACTTGTGAAATGTGCATCACACAGTGCTTGAATGGACGTCTGTGCTCTCACTATTATGAAGCAAACCAGCCACCTCCACTACCGTGTTTGTCGAGCTAGAACTAATAGACCTTGTGATGAGCCGAATTTTTGATGCCTATGTTTTACCTGGACGTCCATCTTTTGGCTTTTAAATTGATGGACAGATTACATTTTGCATTTTTCCAACTGCAATGGAACTCACATGATGCTCTTTGGCACTTTTTTAGGCGGAGAGACAGCTATTGATGAGCTGGATTATGCTGTTTCTATTTTTTTTGGAAATCTTTTGCATAGCTACTCCTCGATTCAAACCATTGATCTTTTACTTGAGAATCAACCTAATAAAACACTGAACTATTCTGGAATGCGAGAACAGGTTGTAATTTGTAATATACAAAAAAGGAAAAATATTTTAAACACTAGGAACAAAACAGTAACAATGCAGTAACATGACAAGAATCTGCATAATCATATGCCTAATAGTTGCAAGTCAAATTTATTTGTGAGATAGCCAATATGATTGTCTATAAAATAAAAATAGCCTCACGCTTAAAGATTTAGTGGATGGTGAGATATGGAGCCTGAATGTTAAAGGTTCAAGGTTGTTACTCTTTTGCTCATCACTGTAATTTAGCTGTGACATACAGCAGTAGCATGTAAGTTCTCTATCCCCTTTCTTATAGTCATCTGGCAAAATTTTCAATTTTTTACAGCTTTGCTCTGGCGATTTGTGACCTGCAGGAGCTCCAGTGTTTTATGGAGCATTCTGGATGTCACAAATCAATGCATCTCTATGAGAGCCTCACTCTGGCTCTCATAAAGTTGCATTAAGTGCTTGTGACTTAACTTCTGACATCTGACAAGTCAACAGTTGCTGGTAAAAGATAAAGTTGAGGTGAAAAGGCATTAAATCATGTGATCGGACATTCATATGTGATTTGCACACTTACAGTCATGTGCCGACAAACTGCTCTTCATAATTCTCTCACTGTTCAGTGAAAAACTGAAAGAAGCAGAGAGAAAAGCTAGTTGTCACTTGACCGTATGTATGAAGATTGCATATCAGTGGAGTGGACTTGTGATGACTGCAAGCAGAGCTGTATCCTGACAGAGAGTACACTAAATGCAGCTAAGACTGGTATTATTAGAGAATAGAATACATTGTTTTAGGAATCAGCAGCACGATATGCAAGGCTACAATCCCTGCCTATAGGCCTCTTATACACTATCCCTAATCCAGCAGCTTTCCCTACACTAAATGCAGCAAAGAGTAGTATTGTTAGAGAATATAATGGATTTTTAAGTAGCAGCAGCATGGTCTTTAAGGCTAGGATCCCTGACTACAGGCATCTAATACACTATCCCTACTCCAAAAGCTCACCCTACACTAAATGCAAAATAAGAACAGTATTATTAGAGACTGGGATAGATGTCAATTAGCCCTGAGAAGGACTGTTGGTTTAATGTTGCACCAGCAGGTAGGCACAGTATAACACATTGTCCCTTCTTCAGGAGTTCTCTCCCTCGTCCCTACACTATTTACTGTTACAGTGTGGCAAGCATGGCATCAATTAGTGTTATATAGACCCGATGATGTTATGTGGCAAACCAATCACAGACATGCCAGTAACCATCATCATTATGGCATTACCATGATTGGCAGGCAACCCCTACATGTTTAGTAGATTAATAAAAGCTGCAAAATATGTGCGAATGGTACTCGAACATGCCGCCCGAGCACCAGATTACTCAGTCGAGTATTAAGATTCTTGAGCATACTGATGTTTGATTGACTACCAAGCAGTGCAAAGCATGCTGGCCGATCACTTCACAGCACTCTTGTTTTAAATAATGGCTGTTTCTGAGAAACATGTGACCATATCTGGCAGCAGCCAGGTATTCTCTGAACACTACACCAAGCAACCCACTAAGTGATACATCCTTAGATTCAGGCTGTGTTGCCCTATGTTATTCTGCTAACAGTTTATATAGCAAAAATCTGCTGACAGATTCCTGTTAACACATTTTAACTCATATTTCAGAAACTCAGAAATGGTGGGTTGGTACATAACACGTCATGAAGACTATAGTCAGATCAAGGATCTGTTTCAAATTCCAAAATAATGAGGAATGGTGGCATTGTAAAACTGGACCAATCTTATCCTTTTGCATAAGAAATTCATAATTTGCAAAATGTTCTAGTGCTTTATTTAAACACTAAAAGCAGATGGTGTTCAAATGAAAAATCCAATTCCGTCTCATCTAGTTTGTGACTTATTTTTTACTTTGTTGTATATTTTTTCAAATTATAATACTATAAATAAATTAAATTTGCATGGGATGGGATATAGGAGCGTATAATTGTAGGCTGATCTTTTAATTAAGTTGGGTGTTATGTTTGGTGTGTCGGGTCAGCTCATATGATTCAAGAAGGGAATTTAAGAAGCCAGATCACAAATGCAGAACTATTTTAGCTGATGCATTATGTTGTATGTTTTTACCTGTCACTTTGATGATGAGTTGTAAATTGTGTTCTTCTTGTGTACTGAGCTGTTTTGGTGCAGTTTTTGTTTTACAGTTTGTACATATTTTTTTTCTGTCTTTTCAGATGTAAGTGAAACGCCTTAAAACACTTTTACTGTATACATGGATTTTTTAAAGTAAAGAAATCTAAGAAATACATCTACCTTTATTAAAATTATTGGGAACTTCTTTGACTTAGTTTAACATTTAGCAGTGACTGGAAGTAGCGTTGTGCAAGCGTGTTCTCAACTGCTTGATATCCAATCGAGCATCGGGGTTCTTGGGCACTTTCAATACTCCGTACTCAAGTACTTGACCTGCATGATAATGCCATAGCCATGTTTGTTACTGGCATTACTGTGATTGGCTGGCAGCATGGCGTCATTGGGTCTATATAAGAGCTGGTGACACGCCGCTCAGCACACTCTACACTGAAAACAGTGTATGAAGAGCTGCTAGAGAATGGATAGTGTATTATAGGCATCTAGGTAGGAATGGTAGACTTACAGTCCTTGCTGTTGCAGTGTAAAACTAAAAGTTCTTTTCAGGGTTAAGTTTAATCCATTCTATTCTTTAATAATTAGCTCTTAGCTGCATTTAATATGAAGCTAGCTTATGGAGAAAGTAAAGTATATTAAAAGCATCTAGGCATGGATTATTGCCTTGTTTCTGTAATGTAGAAACAAAAGTCCTTTTTAGAGCTATGTATAATTTATGTTGTTCTCTAATAATACCGCTCGCAGCTGCAATTAGTGCAGGGCAAGCAGCTGGAGAAGGGATAGTGTATTTGAGGCATCTATGCAGGGATTATTGTTTTATAGTCCTTGCTGCTACAATATAAAATATCTGTTCTATTCTCTAATAATACCACTCTTAGCTGCATTTAGTGTAGGGAGAGTTGCTGCAGAAGGGCTAATTTAGCATTATAGGCATCAAGACAGGGTTAATGTCCATACAGTCCTTGCTGGAAAACCAAAAGTAATTTTCAGGCGTATATCTATTCTATTCTTTTCCCTATTAATAATGATCTTAGTTCTATTCTTTAATTATAATGTGCAAGTTGTGTGGTAAGGGACGGGGAAATCTATATCCCACTGATAGAGTTGCATGCAGAAGCCAGGGAAAACTGTGACTGCTGCAAAAGTACAATAAACACACTCATTATTTATACCTAGCTTCCTGTCTCACTTTTCAGTGGGTTTTGGACACCACAAGTGAAACTACAACACTGCAAACAGGTGATGGGTTGGATGGCAGATAATGCTTCCATTCAGTTTCCCAGCACTACTGTCTTCCACACTGTCCAGTCTCATTAGCCAAAAGTCTGGACCACATAATTGTCACCCTGATCCACTTTCTATCGCCATGGAGAGTCCAAGGAGACAAATGATCCCACACTGGGACAAGTCGAGGAGCTCCTTACATTTACATGTATTAATTCTGGCTACTCTACCTGCACATTTAAAAAGGGACATGAGGAGATCATGTGCAGTGATGACAAAATATTTGAGCAGCCAGAAGAAGATGATGGTGGGAAGTGGTAATTACTGTCTCAAGAGCTAGAGGGATCCACTGCAAAGCAACAGGCAGAAAAAGGAAGTGGGGTCTCCAGAGGGAATAGGCGTTATACTGTTGTACATAGTACCCAGGCCAAGGGTTAGGTATTCCCCAGTCTTTCTCATTTGTAAAGAAAATGCAGAAGAAAAAAAAATTGAAACCTGTGTCATTCCAAAATCCGCAGGAGCTCAAACACTATCAGCCAGATCCCCAGAAGCATGCTTAAGCACATGTCATCAAAGCACCCTATTACAGTGCCTACAAGTAGTATTCAACCTCCTGCAGATTTAGCAGGTTTACACATTCAGAATTAACTTGGCATTGTGACATTTGGACTGTAGATCAGCCTGGAAGTGTGAAATGCACTGCAGCAAAAAAGAATGTTATTTCTTTTTTATTTTATTTTTTAAATTGAGAAAAGTTTATTCATAGGGTCATTTATTATTCAACCCCTCAAACCACCAGAATTCTGTTTGGTTCCCCTAAAGTATTAAGAAGTATTTAAGGCACAAAGAACAATCAGCTTCACATGTTCCGATTAATTATCTCTTTTTCCAGCCTTTTCTGACTAATTAAGACCCTCCCCAAACTTGTGAACAGCACTCATACATGGTCAACATGGGAAAGACAAAGGAGCATTCCAAGGCCATCAGAGACAAGATCGTGGAGGGTCACAAGGCTGGCAAGGGGTATAAAACCCTTTCCAAGGAGTTGGGCCTACCTGTCTCCACTGTTGGGAGCATCATCCGGAAGTGGAAGGCTTATGGAACTACTGTTAGCCTTCCACGGCCTGGACAGCCTTTGAAAGCTTCCTCCCGTGCCGAGCCCAGGCTTGTCCGAAGAGTCAAGGCTAACCCAAGGACAACAAGGAAGGAGCTCCGGGAAGATCTCATGGCAGTGGGGACATTGGTTTCAGTCAATACCATAAATAACGTACTCCACCGCAATGGTCTCCGTTCCAGACGAGCCCGTAAGGTACCTTTATTTTCAAAGCGTCATGTCAAGGCTCGTCTACAGTTTGCTCATGATCACTTGGAGGACTCTGAGACAGACTGGTTCAAGGTTCTCTGGTCTGATGAGACCAAGATCGAGATCTTTGGTGCCAACCACACACGTGACGTTTGGAGACTGGATGGCACTGCATACGACCCCAAGAATACCATCCTACAGTCAAGCATGGTGGTGGCAGCATCATGCTGTGGGGCTGTTTCTCAGCCAAGGGGCCTGGCCATCTGGTCCGCATCCATGGGAAGATGGATAGCATGGCCTACCTGGAGATTTTGGCCAAGAACCTCCGCTCCTCCATCAAGGAGCTTAAGATAGGTCATCATTTCATCTTCCAACAAGACAATGACCCAAAGCACACAGCCAAGAAAACCAAGGCCTGGTTCAAGAGGGAAAAAATCAAGGTGTTGCAGTGGCCTAGTCAGTCTCCTGACCTTAACCCAATTGAAAACTTGTGGAAGGAGCTCAAGATTAAAGTCCACATGAGACACCCAAAGAACCTAGATAACTTGGAGAAGATCTGCATGGAGGAGTGGGCCAAGATAACTCCAGAGACCTGTGCCGGACTGATCAGGTCTTATAAAAGATGATTATTAGCTGTAATTGCAAACAAGGGTTATTCCACAAAATATTAAACCTAGGGGCTGAATAATAATTGACCCACACTTTTATGTTGAAAATTTATTAAAATTTAACTGAGCAACATAACTTGTTGGTTTGTAAGATTTATGCATCTGATAATAAATCCTGCTCTTGTTTGAAGTTTGCAGGCTCTAATGCTGGGTTTACACACTGAGACTTTCTAGCGATCCAACCTGCGATCTCAACCTAGCCGGGATTGCTACAAAGTCTCTGGTGAGCTGTCAAACAGGCAGACCTGGCCAACCTGACCTAACAGCGATCCGGACCTGCAGAGCGACTAGCTGGTCGTTGGGAACAGCAGGTGAACTTCACCCGACTTCATTTAATGCCGCGCGGCTCTGGGTGCCGTGTAAATAAATAAATAATTAAAAAATCCGGCGTGCGGTCCCCCCCCATTTTAATACCAGCCAGATAAAGCCATACGGCTGCAGGCTGGTATTCTCAGGATGGGGAGCCCCACATTATGGGGAGCCCCCCAGCCTAACAATATCAGCTAGCAGACGCCCAGAATTGCCGCATTCATTAGATGCGACAGATCTGGGACTGTACCCGGCTCTTCCCGATTTGCCCTGGTGCGTTGGCAAATCGGGGTAATAAGGAGTTATTGGCAGCCCATAGCTGCCAATAAGTCCAAGATTAATCATGTCAGGCGTCACCCCGAGATACCTTCCATGATTAATCTGTAAATTACAGTTAAAAAACACACACCCGAAAAATCCTTTATTAGAAATAAAAAACACAAACACATTCCCTCATTACCAATTTATTACCCACAACAAAGCCCTCCTTGTCCGGCGTAATCCACGGTCCTCCAACGTCGCATCCAGCTCTGCTGCATACAGGTGACAGGAGCAGCAGAAGACACAGCCGCTCCGGTCACCTGCACGCAGCTAATGAAGAGAGCCGTGTGATCGGCTGAGCTGTCACTGAGGTTACCTGGATCCAGCGGTGGATGCAGCGGTGGCCGCGGGTAACCTCAGTGACAGCTCAGCTGATCACTCAGCTGAGCTGTCGCTGAGGTTACCCGCGGCCACCGCTGGATCCAGGTAACCTCAGTGACAGCTCAGCCGATCACACGGCTCTCTTCATTAGCTGCGTGCAGGTGACCGGAGCGGCTGTGTCTTCTGCTGCTCCTGTTACCTGTATGCAGCAGAGCTGGATGCGACGTTGGAGGACCGTGGATTACGCCGGACAAAGAGGGCTTTGTTGTGGGTAATAAATTGGTAATGAAGGAATTTGTTAGTGTTTTTTATTTCAAATAAATTATTTTTTCGGGTGTGTGTTTTTTAACTGTAATTTACAGATTAATCATGGAAGGTATCTCGGGAAGACGCCTGACATGATTAATCTAAAACTTATTGGCAGCTATGGGCTGCCAATAACTCCTTATTACCCGTATGGCTTTATCTGGCTGGTATTAAAATTGGGGGGAACCTCACGCCGGATTTTTTAATTATTTATTTTTTTATTTTACTGCACAGTATAGACACGCCTACCGGCTGCTGTGATTGGGTGCAGTGACACAGCTGTCACTCAGCGTGTGGGCGTGTCTCACTGCAACCAATTATATTTGCTTGTGGGCGGGGAAAAGCAGGGAATACGAGATTGTTTAATGAGCGGCCGGCTTTTTCAAAAAAGGAAAAGCCGCTGGAGCAGAGTGAATGCCGTGCAGCGCCGGGGATCGGGGATCGGTGAGTATGAGAGAGGGGGGGACACTTCAGTCACTCGGGGGATTAGCGGTCACCGGTGAATCCTTCATCGGTGACCGCTAATCAGGACGCTACACAGACAGAGCCGCGGAGTCGCTGTAAAGTCCCCTTCACACACTGAAACTTGCTAGCGATGCATGCTGCACAGCGGGAAACAAAGGACCTAGGAATGGTCCTGAACGATTTGTAGCGATCACAACTTCACAGCAGGGGCCAGGTCGCTGATAGGTTTCACACACTGCAATGTCGCTGGGGAGGTCGCTGTAACGTCACAAAACCGGTGACGTTACAGCGATGTCGTTTGCGATGTTGCAGTGTGTAAACCCAGCTTAACTTATTTGCATCTTATCAAACCTGCTAAATCTGCAGGGGGTTGAATACTACTTGTAGGCACTGTAGGTGGGCCCAATACACATGTCCACAATCAGCATCTGTGGGTAACATCACTGTCTCTTTCCCTGTGCTACATGCTTGCTAATCCCTTGTCCAGGATGCAAGGATGTTTGTCTCCTTTCCTGCACCCATTGTTGCACATTCGCAAACACCATAAGTCACAATGTTTGGTTCTTTGTCTTAGAATAGCATGCAGCTGTAACTATACCAATGCCTTGGAACAAAAGAGGTAATACTCAGTCACCCACCTTCAGGCCCAAAAACTAAACATTTGCACTTAGTGCAGAGGCGTAGCTAGGGGTTCGGCTCAGAGGGGGCGAAACTTCTGAGTGGGTCCCTAATCAGGTAACCATATTTACAACGATGGTGTTGCAGCCTAATAGTTTATGTAGACACCCGTATTTTTGATCCAAGTGCGATCCAACAAAATATTGGATCACATTCGGACCAATGTTATCCAATGAGGCAGTGCACATGTTCGATTTTATCCTTGCACCGAATGGTCTGAGAAAAAAAAAATTGCAGCATGCATGTACAGACTGGTACGGTTAAGTGTAGCGGCAGGGTCATAGTTGGCGTTCACGCTGTTCTAAGCACTTAAATTGATCATGTACCCTACCAATAAGTCAGACTAAAGCCTCATGCAGATGTGGTTAGAAGCATGCCAATTACACACTTGTGCTCACATGACGGACGCACTCACCACCGACACTGGAAAACCATGACTGTGCACTGTGTGCATGCTATGAGGATTCACAAGTCTGCAGTCACAGGCCATTAAACAGCTGCTGAACAGCTTCATATAACCAAACGGTTGACTATCATTTAAAGGGAATCTGTCACCAGGTTTTTGCCCTCTAATCTGAGAGCAGCATAATGTAGGGGCTGAGATCCTGATTCCAGCAATGTGTCACTTACTGACCAGCTTAGTAAAGTTTTGATAAAATTACTGACTAATCAGCAGTAGATTATCATTACAGGACTACTTGGCATGCTGCGGGTAGTCCCGCATATTTATGAGCTATGTATAACTGCTAGATCTGCAGCAGAGAAAACATTGATTTTATCAAAATTATAGCAAACAGCTCAGTAAGTGACACATCGCTGGAATCAGGGTCTATGTCAATACATTATGCTGCTCTCAGATATGGGAGCAAAAACCTTGTGACAGATTCCCTTTAAATGCATGGATTGCCCAGTATAAATGCTCCCTTAGATCCAGGTACCGTATTGGCGACTTCTTCTCTGATTGGTTTTGTCTCACCCCATTCTTCTTCATCTGATCCAGATGACATGATGACTTTGGACGTACACAGCTTCTTTCCGCAGACTTCCATTTTCTGGTTTTCCACAACATATCCCAACATGATGCCCTAAAAATATGAGTGTCATTATTACAATAAATAAAAAATATCCGCACATGCTGTGCACTAAATAACCCTTATACTATGCACCTGACAAAATAATTCCCCCCACTATGCTCTCTGATGAAAAAGTGACCCCCCACACTGTTCCCCTAATGATACATGGCCTCCACATTGTGCCTCTGATATACTACAACCACTGCACCATCCCTCCACCATGAATTATGGCCGCCACACTGTCTTTCATAATGAAAAGTATCTGTAAAACCACCAATATTCATGTCCTATACAGTGCCTACAAGTAGTATTCAACCCCCTGCAGATTTAGCAGGTTTACACATTCGGAATTAACTTGGCATTGTGACATTTGGACTGTAGATCAGCCTGGAAGTGTGAAATGCTCTGCAGCAAAAAAGAATGTTATTTCTTTTTTTATTTTTTTTTAAATTGTGAATAGTTTATTCAGAGGGTCATTTATTATTCAACCCCTCAAACCACCAGAATTCTGTTTGGTTCCCCTAAGTATTTCAGGCACAAAGAACAATGAGCTTCACATGTTTGGATTAATTATCTCTTTTTCCAGCCTTTTCTGACTAATTAAGACCCTCCCCAAACTTGTGAACAGCACTCATACTTGGTCAACATGGGAAAGACAAAGGAGCATTCCAAGGCCATCAGAGACAAGATCGTGGAGGGTCACAAGGCTGGCAAGGGGTACAAAACCCTTTCCAAGGAGTTGGGCCTACCTGTCTCCACTGTTGGGAGCATCATCCGGAAGTGGAAGGCTTATGGAACTACTGTTAGCCTTCCACGGCCTGGACAGCCTTTGAAAGTTTCCACCCGTGCTGAGGCCAGGCTTGTTCGAAGAGTCAAGGCTAACCCAAGGACAACAAGGAAGGAGCTCCGGGAAGATCTCATGGCAGTGGGGACATTGTTTTTAGTCAATACCATAAGTAACGTACCCACTGCAATGGTCTCCGTTCCAGACGAGCCCGTAAGGTACCTTTACTTTCAAAGCGTCATGTCAAGGCTTGTCTACAGTTTGCTCATGATCACTTGGAGGACTCTGAGACAGACTGGTTCAAGGTTCTCTGGTCTGATGAGACCAAGATCGAGATCTTTGGTGCCAACCACACATGTGACGTTTGGAGACTGGATGGCACTGCATACGACCCCAAGAATACCATCCCTACAGTCAAGCATGGTGGTGGCAGCATCATGCTGTGGGGCTGTTTCTCAGCTAAGGGGCCTGGCCATCTGGTCCGCATCCATGGGAAGATGGATAGCACGGCCTACCTGGAGATTTTGGCCAAGAACCTCCGCTCCTCCATCAAGGATCTTAAGATGGGTCATCATTTCATCTTCCAACAAGACAACGACCCAAAGCACACAGCCAAAAAAACCAAGGCCTGGTTCAAGAGGGAAAAAATCAAGGTGTTGCAGTGGCCTAGTCAGTCTCCTGACCTTAACCCAATTGAAAACTTGTGGAAGGAGCTCAAGATTAAAGTCCACATGAGACACCAAAAGAACCTAGATAACTTGGAGAAGATCTGCATGGAGGAGTGGGCCAAGATAACTGCAGAGACCTGTGCCGGCCTGATCAGGTCTTATAAAAGACGATTATTAGCTGTAATTGCAAACAAGGGTTATTCTACAAAATATTAAACCTAGGGGTTGAATAATAATTGACCCACACTTTTATGTTGAAAATTTATTAAAATTTAACTGAGCAACATAACTTGTTGGTTTGTAAGATTTATGCATCTGTTAATAAATCCTGCTCTTGTTTGAAGTTTGCAGGCTCTAACTTATTTGCATCTTATCAAACCTGCTAAATCTGCAGGGGGTTGAATACTACTTGTAGGCACTGTATGCTTTACATACAAAATAATGCACCTGTGATAGTAAGAATGGCCTCCACATTGTAAACACCTTCCATGTTCCTCCCCACACTACCCCCTCTCCGTAGTCTGCTGTGTTTTCACACTGTACAGCCTTCACAATGTGCCCTCACATTGTCCCTCGTATACTGCTCCCCCCATAATGTGCCCTCACACTGTCCCTTGTATACTGCTCCTCTCAAACTGTGCCCTCACATTGTCCCTTGTATACTGCTCCTCTCATAATGTGCCCTCACACTGTCCCTCATATACCGCTCCTCTCATAATGTGCCCTTACACTGTCCCTCGTATACTGCTCCTCCCATACTGTGTCCTCAGATATTCCCTCATATACTGCTCCACTCATACTGTGCCCTCACATTGTCCCTAGTATACTGCTCCTCTCATAATGTGTCCTCACATTGTCCCTCATATACTGCTCCACTCATACTGTGCCCTCACATTGTCCCTCATATACTGCTCCTCTCATACTGTGCCCTCACATTGTCCCTCATATACTGCTCCTCTCATACTGTGCCCTCACATTGTCCCTAGTATACTGCTCCTCTCATAATGTGTCCTCACATTGTCCCTCATATACTGCTCCACTCAAATTGTGCCCTCACATTGTCTCTCATATACTGCTCCTCTCATACTGTGCCCTCACATTGTCCCTCATATACTGCTCCTCTCATACTGTGCCCTCACATTGTCCCTCATATACTGCTCCCCTCATACTATGCCCTCACATTGTCCCTCATTTACTCCTCCTCTCATACTGTGCCCTCACATTGTCCCTCATATACTGCTCCTCTCATACTGTGCCCTCACACTGTCCTTACTGCCTCTCATAATGTGCTGTCAATCTGTATACTGAGTGAATGCTCCAATTCCCCCACCCAAACTTTACAGTAAAAGTTCCTCACATCTACATCTCCATGGTGGCGCACTTACATTGTCCCTCATCTTTACTTCCTTTGTGGTGCTATATCTCACACATCGTGCACCCCCATATCCCACACACATTCTGCACTTCCATATCCACACTGTACCCCAGCCTGTAACCCCATATCACACACACTGCACCTCCATATCCCACAGACCGTGCACCCCATATCCCACACACGCTGCATCCCTATATGTTACACAGAACCCAACTTACACCTCTCTCAAACACCCTGAACCCCCATATTCCACACACCCTACATCCAGGTCCGGCGTCAGCATCAGGCACACCCGGGCAAATGCCGGGGCCCTGGACAGCTAGGGGTGCCCAATCACCATCTTCAGTCCTGCGGGCCCCGGGCTGAGTTCCGGGGACTGCAGTGCTTGGGTTGGCAGCCGCACTAGCCTAGATCCTGAATAGTGTGGTTGCCGACCTTTTGATCCACACTGGCACACAGCAGTCACTGTTGAATGCTCTGTGCACCTCCTGCATTGAAGTTCATCTGTGGGCGGAGCTACCGCACAGTGTGCTCCAGTCCCACATATGAAGAGGAGTCGCAGCGCAGCTCCAGCCATCGTCCCCCAGTACACTGAGCACAGCATATGTCCTCCCACGCTTTATGCCCCCCTCCACCTGAGCTGTATGTTTCACCCCCGATCTGTATGTGGCCCCCTCCTGAGCTGTATGGTCTACCCAGCAATCTGTATAGGACTCCCCCGTCATCTGAGCTGTATAATCCACCCCCTCCTGATCTGTATGGACCCCCACTCCTGTGCTGTATGGGCCCTCTCAGACCAATAGGTGACCCATCTTGAGCTGCATGGGACTGCCAGAGCCATATGCACTGCCACCCCAGAGCCGTATGTTCTGCCACCCCAGAGCCGTATGTTCTGCCACCCCAGAGCCGTATGTGCTGCCACCCCAGAGCTGTATGTGCTGCCACCCCAGAGCCATATGTGTAGCCCCACAGAGCCGTATGTGTGGCCTCCCAGAGCTGTATGCGCTGCCAGCCCAGAGTAGTATGCCACCCACCCCGGTAATGTGTATGCCCCCCAGAGTTGTATACTACCCCAGTAACATCTATGCCCCAGGAACATGTATGCACTTCAGTAACATGTATGGCTCCCAGTAACGTCTATGCCACCAGCCCCTCCTGTGATTTATATACTGTAGCCCTAGCCCCTCCTGTGATGTATATACAGCAATGTGTGTGTACTGTATGCGGCCATGTCTGTTAGTGATGGCCATCACGCAGTGCGGCCTGCACAGCCACATGCCCAGGAGGAGCTGGATGAAGACAAGCGGGGAGGTGAGTGAGGCTGTTGCCGGCTTCTCCATGTTAATAATATCTCTAATATGTCTGTGTGTGCATGTATGATATGTATATCTGTGTGTCACTGTATATGACTGTGTATATATTTCTGTCTATTTATATGTATTTTTCTTAATTTCTCTTTAAATATCGTATTTTTCGTTTTATAAGATGCACCGGATTATACAATTCTCCCCAAATTTAGAGAAAAAAATGGGATCTGTATTATAATCCGGTGGTGTCTAACCAGGGAGGGGGCTGGCAGAGGAGCAGGGGTCACAGGAGGCAGGGGCGGAGGTGGAGTATGGTGATGCTGTGAGTGGTACAGAGGAGGGCCCAGATTCTCACTGCATGGTTGCTCTGCGCAGCTCTGTGCGGGGCTTCTCTGTGCGGCTCTGCTCTGTGTGGGGCTGCTCTGCTCTGTGTGGCGAGCGGTAAGGCACTGGACATTCTGAAGATGTTGGCGGGGAGGTCTTCTTCAAATAATGGTGGCGGGAGTCCGCGCGTGCGCAGATGAGAGCTTGAGTCGAGAGCTCCATCTGCGCATGAGCCGACTCTAGGCGCCATTATTTGAAGAAGACCTCACCGCCAACATCTTCAAAATGGCTGGTGCCTTACCACTCACTGCACAGAGCAGAGCAGCCCCACGCCGAGCAGTAGAGCCCCGCACAGAGCAGAGCCGCACCGTACAGTGCAGAGCCGTGCTGCAGAAAGAGTGAGCCGCACAGAGCTGGGCCCCGCTGCGCTGCACAATGCAGAGCAGAGCCGTGCTGCCTGGAGCACAGAGCAGAACCATGCTGCACACCGCATAGCATCTCCCCTGCCTCCTGTGACACCTCTCCACCTCCCGGTAAGCTACATTCGGATTTTAAGATGTAATCCTCATTTTCCTCCCACATTTTTGGGAGGAAAAGTGTGTCTTATAATCCAAAAATACGGTGTATATATATATAGGTATATTTATATAGCGATTTGCCCGTGACGCACAAACGACGGGGGCGGGTGCTTTCACGAGCGACATCGCTAACGATGTCGCTGCGTGTAAAGCAGCCTTAACTCTTTTTAAAATTGTGAAAAAAGTGTTCTGAGGCCCTTTCAATCTGTCTTGCATTGGGTATTGCAATTGCACCTTTATATTTTTGCTAGGCTTTGCACATAGTGCATAAACTTTACCACTGTAGTATTCCCATTTTAGGGTGTATAGCAGTCCCTCCTTTAAATAAAAAATGGTGAACTACGGTAAGATGGCCAAGATATTAAGGTTTTTTTCACAGGTTTCTTTTCTTGCTACTTTTTGTCATCAGTTTTGGGTTTTATGAGTTTTCCCAGTAACAGCAAAAAGTAGAATGTTTAATAATATCAATGCACATGATTAGTTTTTTTCCTGATAGAAATCGAAAATTGCTATGTATTTGAAAGAAGCAGATTGTCATTTTTTTCACTTTTGCATTGTTTTTGCAGTTTTATTTTTAACATTTTAGGCAATGAGAATGCAAAAATGAGGCATAAAAACATTATGTTTAAACCTAGCCTAGTGGAGAAGGCTTTTTTTTCACTTTTTTACTTTGGCTAATAAACATGTCATTATACAAGGAAGAATATTTCCTATTATTTTTTCCTGTAAAATCCATGATATTTTTAGTTTGGTATGTTTTATTGTCACTGCATAAAAGTGGAGAAATTGTCTGACAACGTTATTTCCAGCAGTGACCTGGGAATCAGAGAAGCATCCGGCTCTCTTCAACATGCTCTTCTCATTGCATTTGAGTGCTGTTTATGTCAATTTCAGTGATTTACCTGCTCCCTCAGACCTCCAGAGAGGGTCTGCCAGAAAAATGTTGACTTCCATTTTACCCGTTACTCGAGTTGAGCCCATCCGAGCGTCCAACATGTTCGATTTGAGTAATGAGAACTCAAGCATGTTAGTGCTCACTCACCGATACTTATTAGCTTTTCAAGTGCTTGTGCTTTTACCCAAACCTTCTAAGGAGAAAATGTAAGCTATTGTTCAATGGTATGACTGAAAATAAAAGGATTGCAGACATCTGCTATAAAGGACTCTGGCTTGTATTTTTTTTTTAGAATTTAGCTAGCTGGTTGATGACCTATATAGAATAACACATTGATATAGTAGTGAATTGATGCAATCTGTCCTTGATATCTAGGAGGATTAATTCCCTATTGGATCTATTGTTTGAAATAAAGGAAAAAATATTACTCTGAGAAGAAATGAAGCTTTTCATATACATTATAACAAATAGTTTTAGAAATCATTGTGCTTTAATTGAATGCTTTAAATATTTAGTTTTATGATAAAGAAAGAAATCTTAAAAATACCAGTAGTGGTAGCAGCTTGAATGCTTCTGCAGCTTTTGTTATTTTGTGTCATTTTGTCATTTCCATTTACAAGAAAATAGTTGCTAGTTGCTACAATTAAATAGTTCTTCAGGCAGAATTACCATACACGAGAATACCTAATTAATGAATCTACCGATCATTCTAAAGACTGTGTATTACGACTAATAATATAAATAAGATAAAGTGAAAACTATCTACATACTGGTTTACTTAGATAGATAGGAAGCTTTCTCTGTCAACTTTTTCCTGTGTTAGGGTAAGTTCACACAGTGCGTTTTTCGCGGCGTTTTTGCACGTTTTTCGGGTGCGTTTTTAGCCTCAAAACTGCATGACTTTGCTTCCCCAGCAAAGTCTACGAGTTTTCATTTTTGCTGTCCTCACACAACTTTGTTTTTAAGCTGCGTTTTTGAGCTTAAAAAAAAAATGGACGTCAATTCTTTCCTGCGTTTTTCTACGTTTTCCCCCCATGCAATGCATTGGAAAAACGCAGAAAAACGGAGAAATCAAAAACGCAGCAAAATGCAGCCAAAAACGCACCAAATTGCGGTAAAACGCATGCATTTTTTGCCGCGGGTGCGTTTTTGTGCATTTTTAGAGGCCAAAAACGCACAAAAATGCAGCATCAAAAAAACGCAGCTTGTGCACATAGCCTTAGTGAGAAATCAAAGTATTAATCAAAGAAGCCTTTTTAAATGTAGATTTAAGCTTGATTTTGTAGCATTGGTGGTCAACAGTGGTCTAAAGATTTAGCAAATCTCTTTTTAGGTTATGTGCACAGTATATCTTTCTCAATTGTATTATAAATAAAAAGAATGGTCATGTGCAAATGTGGCGCTCCTGAGCCTCAGTCGCCACAGGGTATTGTATCTGACTTATAGTGCAATGCTGTATCCCAAGTGATAAAGGAGTTAACCACTGGTGTTTGTTTCACTTACACAGGAAGCCAGATAGCCTGGGGAATTTCCGGTTCCTGGAGCAACCACCAATTAGTCATCCCAAAGGTGGGGGCTGCCAGAGGAAGTGAGCAAACACAAACAGTTTCTAGTCAGTTTAGTCTAGGAGCAGGAGAAAGCAGACAACCTTAAGAGAGCAAGGAGAGAAAGTCAGGTCCTGGGGATGGGAGACTGGAGGACTTTTTCCCAGGACCAGGGGCCACAATACCACACTGAGTGTGCAGGAATGAGGCTGGAATAGGGCAAGAGGCAACCGGTGGAGAGGGTAAGACAAAAGAGACATGGTAGCTGAGGTCGATCCTAACCGTAACCACAATGCTAGCGCAGTCAGGGTGGAGAGCCCTCGGTTAGGGAAACCTTCATGGACTCTAACAAATCTGCAGGGGATAGGGATTCCAAGTCCCATGGCCCACCACCCACTTTCCCGAAGCATAGTGACATATAGGATCCAAGATCGGGATTGCGGCCCGGCCTCACGGCGAGGACCTGCATCACCTGCACATGGGACGGGACACTTAACACAGACAGTGGGGTCCTTAAGTTGCTTCAGGCCACGAGGAGCTGCAAGTCAGTGCAAGAAGCAAGGCCTCACACATTTCCACACACACCGGTGATTGCCTCTTATTCACCCGGGACCAGCTGGAGTCCATCCATGGCGGCAAAAGACAGCACCTCTGGGGAGCTCTAAGAACTGTGAGTAAAAGAACTTTGAACCGCAGCCCCAGTGTCCTCTTTGTCATTGCCGGCGCTGCCACCTCGCGCTTCGGCGCCATCAGCTGTCCTCATTGTCTTTATCCTCCCTGCGGCTCGCTCCATCTGTGGGAAGCTGGACTATCTGAGCTGCGTTAACATCAGCCCCGGAGGAGAGCAACATATCGCAGCGGCGGCTAATCCCTCCTCACACACCACGGGTGGAGCTGCAAAGCATCCCCCATAACCATCCAACACCGCTACTGGAAGAGTAAAAGTCTCAGGAAGGGTTGGTGGTGGAGGAGGCCAAGACCCCAGTAACCGCTGCAACCAGTGATGCTTCACAGGGACCCTTTGCCCTCCTTCCACCCCCCTACATCGGACACCTTGCACCTGTCTGTTCGTCTTTTACATGTATCCGATGGGGCCATGGAGCCAGGTCAGGCCAATCACAGCAACCCCACAAAACCACTGGCCCGGTGACGAGTAACCCCTGAGACCCCGGGGCACTACACATCCCAATGTCAAAATCACTTTCTATGTATATATTCAGTCTTTTTTCACCTCTTTTAAACACTTTAGGCTTCAAAAGTCAAGACGCAAATAACACAAATAAACATCCAATATTGTGGTCACCTCTGTGTCATATATGGATTTAAAAAAATCTCATAGAAGACATTGGATAAGATGATTCAAGGAAAACACTACTGGCATTTTCCTTAAAAATTTCTGCTTTAGTAACAATTCAGGGTACATCGGCATCTAAAAGATACCACATGCACAAACCCTTCAAAGGCTATTTTGCAAGCATTAAGTACACATCATTAAAGGGGTTATCTGGCTTATTTTGCCTTTTTTTGTAATTTCACTATTGGGCTACATAGGGGCAGGTAAGTAGATAATAACTACCTACCTGCCCTGCTGTCAGCCCCCTCCACGGCTCAGAGCGGTTATGTGACCGCTCCTGCCATGATTTTGCTGCTTCCTGTTACATCACATCTACAGGGGCAGGACATTGTTGACGGACTTCACAGCCACTTCATGTTGCCACCCTGCTGGGCGGGTACGGTACATGGTGTCCTCACCCACCTTACCCCGCAGCCTCCCATACATTCTGTAGTGCAGTGGTCTAAGACGCTGCCAGTATGCTACATGTGGCCCCTGATCCTTCTTGCAGCACGCAGGCAGTGGCCCCCTTGTTGATCAATGCCTCTGATGGAGGCCGCTGATTGCACTTTATAACAGATGACAAATTCCTTGGCTCCG
This sequence comes from Anomaloglossus baeobatrachus, assembly GCF_048569485.1. Lineage (NCBI taxonomy): Eukaryota > Metazoa > Chordata > Amphibia > Anura > Aromobatidae > Anomaloglossus > Anomaloglossus baeobatrachus. The sequence continues at coordinate 282,120,721 of NC_134358.1, forward strand.
CTCAGATGGGAGCTCTGTATACAGCTACTGCAATGATCAGCTGCCAGCCAATCAGCTGATCACTGGAGAAGCTGCATAGAGAGCTCCTATCTGCATAGCACCCGGGAATCAGTTCTATGTAAAGCGTTGTCAGCTGCGGTCCCCAATGCTTCTTGCAGCACGCAGGCAGTGGCCCCCTTGCTGACCGCTGCATGTGCTGGGGCCACGCAGTCAGCGCTTTATAACAGATGACAGATTCCCCGCCGCTGCTCAGATGGGAGCTCTGTATTCAGCGATGATCAGCCACCGGCCAATCAAAGGCCAGCATCAGATCACTGGAGAAGCTGCATAGAGAGCTCCCATCTGCATAGCGCTGGGGAATCTGTCCTCTGTAAAGCACTGTCAGCTGTGGCTCCTGATCCTTCTTGCAGCATGCAGGCAGTGGTCCCCTTTGTTGACCGCTGCCTATACAGGGGGCCGTGCAGTCAGCGCTTTATATGAGAGGACAGATTCTCCGGCGCTGCTCAGATGGGAGCTCTGTATACTGCTACTGCAATGATCAGCTGCCGGCCAATCAGAGGCCAGCAGCAGATCACTGGAGAAGCTGCATAGAGCTCGCCCCTATGCCGCACCCGGGAATCTGTCCTCTGATATAAAGCGCTGTCAGAAGCAGGACACTGAGCTAACCAGGATAGGTGAGAAGGATTTCTTTGTTTTTTGCGTGTGTGAAGTATGGCAGAATAGGAGACACTACTACAAGATGGAGAAGGAGCAGGAAAGGGGCCATTACTACAGATTGAGCAGGATGGGCACAATACTATAGGATGGGCACAAGTTTGGGGCACATTACAGGTTGGGGACATTACTATACGATGAACACAAGGATGGGCACATTACTACATTACATGTGCCCATATTGTGCTCTCCTGGAGATCTGTATGCAGCAGAATACTGACAGCCAATGAGTGTGCAGAGAGCGGGGCTGGATAGTGAGGCCGGGATGCTCCAGCTTTGACTGTGAGGTTTGGCAACCAAGGAAACAAAAAGTCATGTTTGGTTGAGCTGCAGGAAAATAAAGAGCTGCAGAGAATAAAGTAATAATTCAAGAGGAACAAAAGTTAGAAAACAAAGAAAAATAATGTAGGGATGTTTTATATGACAATACAGCACAGATTAGCTTAAAACATTTTTTGGAATTTTTTGGACAACTCCTTTAACAGTGATGAGCTGTTCTAAAAAGCCACTTAATTGCTCGATTGCTCGTTACTCATATCGAGCAGGTTTCCCGCTCAGGCGAGCTTAATTTGAGGATTTCCGAGTATAATGGAGGAAAATAGAAAACTCAATGCTTTTTCCAGAAGACCCTTCCAGAAGAGAAAGAAAATTTCTAAAATGGATGGAAAAAGCACTCAAATGGAAAGGGAAAGATGCCTGGACGCATCTCTGAGTTCCAAGTCGCTGCTGGAAACTAAATAAATAAATAAATGATGGTGGGTCCCCATTATTTTTGATAGTCAGCCAAGGCGAAGCAGACAACTAGAGGCTGATACTATCAGGATGGGAAGGTCCATGGCTCTTTGGTGCATCCATTAATTGTGCCAATTCTGGTACTCTTCATGATTGCCCTATTGCTGTCACAATGGAGTAATATTTTTGGGGGTTGATGGAAGCTATGCAATGTCAGCTGATAGCAAGCCCAGGGGTTGGAAATGGAGGGGTACCTATCATACACCCCCTTTACTAACATAGTAATTTAAAACAATCCCGACACAGGAAAAAGTTGTTTATTTTAATAGAGACTCTTCCACACTATCTCTCGTTCACCAATTTATTATCAGAAATATTCCTACAGAGCTCCGACATAGCCCATGATCGATGAATACTGCTCAGGTGACTGTGAATAGCAGTAAAGTACAGCTATTTTCAGGCAGTGGGTAGTGACTATGTAATGACCAGAGGTCCTATTAAGATCCAGTGAGTCACAGACCGAGACTGAGGCAGAAATGAACAACAGTATTTTACTGAAATGGGGATCAAATTACGGTGAAATGTAGAATATAATAAGCTCAAAATCCCCTTAAAAACATTACCATTAATAATTTCACACACTAAGCGCTAGCCGAAAATCAATGCACCGATCTCAGAGATCCCAGTATATGTAAATCACATTTGGGACCCGGAACAAATGTACCTACACGTTAAACTTATCAAACTGGAAAGACGATGTAAATTAGGTGAGGGTGGCCTGATGGAACCTCTGAGATGGCGCACTGAGTATAACTTATCACAGATAATAATACAATACACTAAATTAATGATGACTATACACTTATCACAGGGATACCCGGGTATCTCACAACCTATGGTACCATTAAACTCCAATGTAACTTTACACCGGTTTGTTTCCGCGTGGGCTGCAGCAAGTCCAGAAAAATAAAAATAAAAATAAAAATAAAACTTTGGCGCCAAAAATAAGTACTTATTGCAAAAAAAGAAAAAGAAAACAAAGTTTGGCAGCTATCAGCCAGTGCCAGAGTCACCTGTCAAGCACTTTAATTCTGTAGCCTCAGGACGCAGTCTGGGGATCACTCCTCTCCAGGGCTTGTCAGAATCCTTCCAATGGGGATGACACCGGACGCCGTCTCTCTTATCGCAGTCACTCACGGCCTTACTGGACATCAATCACTTGCTCTTTCAGGGAGGGAAACATCTCCTCAGCTTCTCCTCAGATGCTTTTTCAGTTGGACCCAGGTCCACACAACTGGATCGCTTATCACACAGTGATGTGGTATTGTCTCCGCAATTTCTGTTTCCCTTCACTCTCCTCAGATGCTGTCACTGGCTCTGTTCACCAACAAGTCTCTTGGTCACCAACCGGGGTTTACAACCAACTTTTTTTTTAAGGCCCATATTGCTTCACCTACTACGTTTTCAAAACCCGTTGCCATGGACACCAAACTCCCTCTCCGCATTTCCTGGATCTCTACAACTACTTCCTGTTTATCGCTCAGACAGACAGGCAGACTCTGCAGGGTCCTAATGCTCGCCCTGTATTGTCATAGTTCACTCTCTTACATGCCACCCCAGTAGAGGTTGGCGTCCTCGACATACCTCCCCACTCAAAATCATCCTGTGCGTAGCGCTGAGGGGGTATTCCTGCCGTAGGTCGAGTGGTTCTCCGAAGGTCCTTCCCAACGGATTCTGTCCCCGAAGGGGCAGGAGTCCCTTCAGAAGTGTCATCAGAGGAAAGGCGTGACGCTGCCCCCTCTTGAAGTGCGACACCCCGTGACCCATTAGTCATGTCAGGTGGCTGACTCAAGCCCTCACCCTCGGAAGGACATACCACCGGCTCAACACTCTTTCCACACAGGTGCAGATCATTCACAGGGGGCAGATAAACAGGCGCAGAGGAGGGCTCATCATCAAACTCAAAAACATCAGGAGTACCTGTCCCTTGGGACACAGCCTCTGGTTCCGTAGAAACGGGAGCCACGTCCTCAAACCAGCACCGTTGTAGCATGTTATGGTGAAGATTACGAGTGAGCCCCCCTGCCCCCACGGGCTCAACCTCATAAACTGGAATCTCAGGGTTCACTCGTCTCTTTATCAGGTATGGGGTCGCCTCCCATCGATCGGCCAGTTTCCCTGTCGGTCGTTTGACCCTCACCAACACTCTATCCCCTGGGGAGAAAGGTTCCGTCTGCACAGGCCTCGTGTGCCTATGAGACACCTGATTGAGTCTATTACCCACCACCTGATGCACCACTCTCAGTCGCCTCTGGTGTTCCCGAACCCATTCAGATGCAGTCCGAGGGGAATCAGAGGAGGGATCTGGCATGTTCAAATCTTCAATATCCCTCCCGGGTCTCCCAAACATCAACATGTGTGGTGAATAGCCCGTAGTGCTGTGCAATCGATTGTTGTAGGCCCACATTAGTTCAGGGAGGTACTCAGGCCAGTGGCCCTGCTGCCCTTCCTCTAATGTTCTCATCATCTGTATCAAGGTACGATTGAAACGCTCACAGGCCCCATTTCCTTGGGGATGGTAAGGTGTCGTTCTTGAATGTGCTATGCCATACAGCCGGCGCAGCTCTTCCATTAGTGTCCCCTGGAAACATGCCCCCTGGTCTGAGTGTATCCTTTGCGGACACCCAAACACTTGGAGAAAATGACGACACACAGCCTTAGCCGCCGACTCCGCTGTCTGATCTCTTGTCGGCACTGCCACAGCATATTTAGTGAAGTGGTCTGTCATTACCAAGCAATAGGAGCACCCAGACATCGAGTATCCTATCAGGACATAATCAATCATGAGCAATTCCAAGGGGGCAGACGTTTTAATGGTTTGAGTAGGGGCCCGCTGCTCAGGACTCTTACTGAGCCAACAGACCCGACATTGCCGACATGCCTCTGCTACCATCCCTCCCAAGTCAGGGCAATAGAGGATTCGCTGTAACCACTGGAGTGTCTTTTCACTACCAAAGTGGGCTCCTTTCTCATGTGCCTCGCGGGCAACCATCGGACCCATCCCTACAGGGATTACCAGTTGGTACCGGTGTTGCAGCTCAGATGGCAGATACACCTTACGATACAAAAGATCCTGTTCCACACACAACTTATCCCACTGTCGCAATAGTTTAATTCCTTCTGCGGATAGTTGGGCCTTGTCCTCTGCACTCGGCCAAATCCCATTTTGTACACAGGTGCGCACTTGCGAGATGTCTGGACACTCGTTCTGATCTTTTGCCCAATCTGATGGCATTTTTCCCAGGACACACGGCATCCCTGATGCCACCCCACTTGAATGTACCACACTGCGGAAGATAGGTACCTGCCCCAAGTCAGGGGTCTCTGTGTCCTCAAGCTGGTCATCAATGCTTTCTCCCCTAAATCCAAGGGGTACCCTCGACAATGCGTCCGCATAACCGTTTTCTCGCCCCGAGCGAAACTTAATCTGATAATTAAACTTAGCAAGGCGAGCGACCCATCGCTGCTCCAACGCTCCCAGTTTTGCATTCTCTAAGTGAGCAAGAGGGTTATTATCGGTCATGACCAACACCTCAGCTCCCGTTAGATACTCAGCAAAGCGCTCCGTCATTGCCCACACCAGGGCTAACAGCTCTAGGCGAAACGAACTATAATTAGCCGGATTGCGCTCAGTGTCCCTTAAAGACCTGCTGCCATAGGCAATGACCCGCTCCCGGCCATCCTGAATTTGGGCCAGTACCGCCCCCAACCCGTGAAGACTACCGTCAGTGTACAACAGGAAAGGGGTATCAAACCTGGCATATGCCAACAAAGGGGCACTCGTTAGGGCGGCTTTCACCTCGTCAAATGCCTTTTGCTGCTGAGGCCCCCATTGGATAGGGCGGTTGCGAGGACCCAGCGCCGTCCCTCTTAAAAGTTCATTCAGGGGACCCACTACTTGTGAAAACCTGGGCACAAATCGTCGATAGTACCCTGCCAATCCCAAGAAAGCCCGCACCTCCCGTAGAGTCTGAGGAGGTGCCCACCCCTGTACCGCTAAGATCTTACTGACTGAGGGTAACACCCCGTCGGGAGTCACCACATGGCCTAGATACTCTATGCGACTCTTAAACAGTTGACATTTCTTTGGTTTTATCTTTAAGCCATGGCGACTGAGACGTTGGAGCACTTGGCGCAACTTCTCAAGATGGTCTTCAAATGACGTTCCGAACACCACGATGTCATCTAGATATATCAATACCGATTCAAAATTCAGGTCGCCTAAACAGTGTTCCATAAGGCGTTGAAAGGTCCCCGGGGCATTACTGAGTCCGAACGGCATCCGGTTGAATTCATAGAGCCCCATTGGCATAACAAATGCTGTCTTTGCCCGATCTTTCTCAGCCATTGGTACCTGCCAATATCCACTCGCCAAGTCCAACGTTGAAAAGTATTTGGCCCGTCCTAATGCAGACAGGGACTCCTCAATCCAAGGCAACGGGTATGCGTCTCGCACAGTGTGCGCGTTTAATTTCCGATAATCCACACAAAATCGGAGGGTCCCATCCTTCTTTCGGACAAGGACAACGGGGGCAGCCCAGGGACTTTGGCTCTCTCGTATTACTTGATTGTCGAGCATACTGGCGACCATGCCCTTCACCTCTTGATAAAGTGTCGGGGGAATCTGACGATATCGTTCTCTAATGGGAGGGGTGTCCCCCGTGGGAATCTCATGCTCAATCGTCGGTGAGCACCCGAAGTCTTCTGCATGTCGCGAGAAGGTCTCTTCATGTTCCCACACGACCCTCTCCAACTGTTCTAGTTGCACGGAAGTCAGTTCCTCCCGATCTACTCCCATCTGATCCATGATCACACGACCATTCCATTCTTTGGTAGGGGATTCAGGCCCTGCTACTTCGACCGCATATGTCCAGGATGACTGTGGGTCTGGCCGCAATTCAAACACCGCTTTGTCAGGCATCTTCCCCTCTGGCACGAACAGTTCAGCTAGGATGGTCCCAGCAGGAATGGTAATAGCCTCCTCCAACACGTTAATGCATCTGACTGGCACCTGTCCATTCTTCACAATCGTCAGAGACCGGGCCACATGTACCTTGGCACAAGAGGACTTCTCTGGGGCTGGCTCAAGTAATACCTCAAGTCCATTCAGCCTCTGCGCCGCCCCCACTGGCAACATCAAGAGTTCCTCCTGTCGGGGCGCCAGTGAAATCATTGTCCGTGATGGCACTCGGACAAGGCCCACCCGGCCCCCAGGGACTGCACTTTTCAGCAGATCACAGTTCAGCACTAGGCGGTGTAACATTCTCTGTGTCGGTCGGTGACCTGTAGCACGAGTCCAGTAACGGGGTCCCTCACGGGCATACATCTGATGATTTAGATCTCGCAGAATGTTCATTCCCAGTGTCACTTCCATCCCTCTTCTAGGGGGGTGGTCCACCAGCACTACCCCTTTCTGACCCAGCTCTTGACCAAACATTTTCAGTCTCATCCACACGATCCCTTTCACCGTCAGCTGGCCATTGTTAGCGACAGTAAGTCTTATCATTCGACCATCTTCGGGAACCACTAGTTGACTGAAGTATTTCTCGAAAACTTCTAGAGGCATAATGGTACATTCAGATCCCGTATCAACCAAGCAATTCATCTTCCATCCTTCAAATTCTGCTTCTAAGACTGGACTCCATGCAAACAAATCTTGCTCATTCCGTTGGGGGCTTTGTGAGGGGGGGCCGCTGCGAATTGCCCCCTCAAGGCAGCGGCTGGGAGCTTAACGTCGGCGGAGGAGTCTCGGGGACTGTGGACATCCGGCAGTATCGTGAGATGTGTCCCCGGCGCCCGCAACTCCAGCAGGTGACTGCTCCCCAGGGACAGGTGCTTGAGTCATTCAAAGAGGGCGGTCCGGCTGTCAGTGGAATCACCATCCCAGAGGGTGTAGCTGGTGGCCTCTCCAGGGGAGTAGGGGACGACCCAGCTCTGATTTTAGACACTTCCAGCTTTAGCTCCTTCAACTCAGCACGCAGAGCTTGTACAACATCTACCAGTCCTTCTGCTCCTGACAATTGCATTCCGCCTCCCTCCAGCCGTGTACTGTCCACAGCCCCTTGAACTACCAGAGTGGACTCTGCCTCCCTTTCCACCGCGGCCTGGTAAATCTGCCAGAAAGATATTTCTGGCGTAGCCCGGGCCACCTCATACAGTTTATCCCGAAGGAGCCTGTTAGCTAACCCTGTGATGAATTGGTCCCGAAGCAAGTGGTCTACCTCCCGGAACGCTCCCAGGGCACCTGGGTCTAGTCGCTGCACTTCATTCAATGTTTCCTGTAGCGTATTAGAGTACTGCATCAGAGACTCACTTTCCTTTTGAGGGCGGTTAAAGAAAAATGATCGAAGCTGGGTCACACGGGCCCGGCCTCCAGAACTCCCCTCTAACAGTACCAAAATTTTCTCTAACGTACTTCTCTCAGCCTCAGGTCGTACCATCACCGTCCGCCTAGCGTCGCCTTCTAGTGCGTTCAATGCCAGTTCTGCTCGTAATGCGGGAGTCAGATTACACATCCGCAGAATACTCTGGACCCTCTCTGCCCAATCCTGCAACGCCATATTACGCCCGTCGTATTTCGGCATGTGCTGGAGTAAAGCTCCTACCGGTACATACCCTCCCACATTCGCCACGGCTGCCAAAAGACCCGCACCCAGCAGCGGGGCTGCTGATGTGGTGGGATCATCTCTTCCCTCGCCGCCTCCGTCCATGACAAACACTGGATCCTGCCGACTACGCCAAAAATGTAATGACCAGAGGTCCTATTAAGATCCAGTGAGTCACAGACCGAGACTGAGGCAGAAATGAACAACAGTATTTTACTGAAATGGGGATCAAATTACGGTGAAATATAGAATATAATAAGCTCAAAATCCCCTTAAAAACATTACCATTAATAATTTCACACACTAAGCGCTAGCCAAAAATCAATGCACCGATCTCAGAGATCCCAGTATATGTAAATCACATTTGGGACCCGGAACAAATTTACCTACACGTTAAACTTATCAAACTGGAAAGACGATGTAAATTAGGTGAGGGTGGCCTGATGGAACCTCTGAGATGGCGCACTGAGTATAACTTATCACAGATAATAATACAATACACTAAATTAATGATGACTATACACTTATCACAGGGATACCCGGGTATCTCAGAACCTATGGTACCATTAAACTCCAATGTAACTTTACACAGGTGTGTTTCCGCGTGGGCTGCAGCAAGTCCAGAAAAATAAAAATAAAAATAAAAATAAAACTTTGGCGCCAAAAATAAGTACTTATTGCAAAAAAAGAAAAAGAAAACAAAGTTTGGCAGCTATCAGCCAGTGCCAGAGTCACCTGTCAAGCACTTTAATTCTGTAGCCTCAGGACGCAGTCTGGGGATCACTCCTCTCCAGGGCTTGTCAGAATCCTTCCAATGGGGATGACACCGGACGCCGTCTCTCTTATCGCAGTCACTCACGGCCTTACTGGACATCAATCACTTGCTCTGTCAGGGAGGGAAACATCTCCTCAGCTTCTCCTCAGATGCTTTTTCAGTTGGACCCAGGTCCACACAACTGGATCACTTATCACACAGTGATGTGGTATTGTCTCCGCAATTTCTGTTTCCCTTCACTCTCCTCAGATGCTGTCACTGGCTCTGTTCACCAACAAGTCTCTTGGTCACCAACCGGGGTTTACAACCAACTTTTTTTTTAAGGCCCATATTGCTTCACTTACTACGTTTTCAAAACCCGTTGCCATGGACACCAAACTCCCTCTCCGCATTTCCTGGATCTCTACAACTACTTCCTGTTTATCGCTCAGACAGACAGGCAGACTCTGCAGGGTCCTAATGCTCGCCCTGTATTGTCATAGTTCACTCTCTTACAACTACAATGTACATTAGAGCTGCAGGCTCAACACTGAGCTCAATGAGACTTATTGAAGCTGATGAATTGTCACACTACTCAGCACCTTTGAATATATGTACTTTACTGATTTTCACAGTTGCGGAGCAGCATTTAAAGATTGTGGACTACAAAGGAGCATCGTGGGAACATGTTTGTTAATAAATTGGTGAACAAGGGATAGTATGGGAGAGACTTTATTCAAATAAACTATTTTTTTCCTGTGTGTATGATTTTTATTTTCACTTACTGGGTTAGTAATGGGAGTGACTGACATTACACAGCTCACATCAACCCCCCAAAATATTACCCCAATTGCCACCACACCAAGGCAATCAAGAAGAGACCAGCTGAGAGCCAAAACTTGCACATCTAATAGATGCATCAATTCTGGGTAGGTTGTGGGATGATATTTTTAGGCCCAGAAGGGAGCAGCATCCATGGACCTTCAGAGCCTGATAATAGCCCCATCTGTCTGTTTTACCTTGGCTGGTTATCAAAATAAGGGGGAACTCCACGTTGCTTTTTCCATTTATTTATTAGGTTAAACTAGGCTAAATACACCCTTTAGTGCCACATGAAGGGTACTAAAGGGTGGAAGTGTACAAACCCTGCTCTAATATCTCTCCTTTCTACATCACCTCTCTCTGAACTGATTCTAGAGGACAGTGTGCCAAGCAAGATCTGATGACACAATGCAGCTGGCCCATCACAGTAATGCCAGTAACCAACATAGCTATGACATTACTGTGTTTGGCAGGCAATCCTCACATGTTTATTGGCTGTCTTTGCAGTGACTTGAGCATGGCACTCTAGCACCTATGATACTCGGTCAATGAACAAGGGTTCCTAAGCAACCCGATGGTCAATTAAGTATCGAGCAGTGCCAAGCAAGCTCATCCATTACTAACCTTTAACTTTATAACACACCTGTATATTTTAACTACAAACAGTTTAGCAGAAAAAAAATCATCCAAAGCAAGGTCTTTCAACGTCAATACGTTTGACAAATAAACATGGAAGGAATACATGTGCTAGATATCTACACAGTACTTTTTTTAGTGTAAAAAATGTTACAAGTTATTTCATGAAAAAGAAATACTGTCATATTTTTCTTTTTTACCTATAGTACTTGTCTAGTCAAATATACTTGCATTTGTTTAAAAAAATTGCCCTGCTAAAACTATTGGATTCATTGTGCTCAAAATAGTGAACTATTCAAATAAACTTCTGAAATTTGGGGACAGCATTTCCTGTGTGAGGATGTGGAGGGGACAGGAACATTGCTCATTTATTAACTTAGATATCCCATTCTCTAAAATAACTTTCTGTAGATAGAGAAGGAGACCGACTTACATTAGTTACAGTGAGGGAAAAAAGTATTTGATCCCTTTCTGATTTTGTAAGTTTGCCCACTGACAAAGACATAAACAGTCTATGATTTTAAGGGTATGCTAATTTTAACAATGAAAGATAGAATATCAAAAACAGAATCCATAAAATCACATTGTATTAATTATGTAATTTTATTTACATTTTGCAGAGCAAAATTAGTAATTGATCCCCTACTAACCATTAAGAGTTCTGGCTCCTACAGACCATCCTAATCAACTTGTTAGCTACATTAAAGACATATGTGTTAAATTGTCACCTGTATAAAAAAAATCCTGTCCACAGACTCAATTAATCAGTCAGACTCTAACTTCTACAACATGGTCAAGACCAAAGAGCTTTCTAGGGATGTCAGGGACAAGATCATAGACCTGCACAAGGCTGAAAAGGGCTACAAAACCATAAGTAAGACGCTTTATGGGAAGGAGAAAACTAAGTAAGAAAATGGAAGAAATACAAAATGAGTGTCAATCAACATCAATCTAGGGCACTATGCAAAATCTCACCTTGTGGGGTATAATGGGGGAACTCGGTAATGATCTCAAGGCAGCTGGGACCACTGTCACCAAGAAAACCATTGGTAACACATTACATCATAATGGAATAAAATACTGCAGTGCCCGCAAAGTCCCACTGCTCAAGAAGACACATGTGCAGGCCCGTCTGAAGATGCCAATGAACACCTGAATGATTCTGAGACTGATTGGGAAAAGGTGCTTTGGTCAGATGAGACAAAAATTGAGCTCTTTTGCATTACATTAACTCACCGTGTTTGGAAAAGGCAAATGCTGCCTATGACCCAAAGAACACCATCCACACTGTCTCCATGGAGGTGTAAACATTATATTTTTTGGGGTATTTCTCAGCTAAGGGCACAGGACTACTTCACCGCATTAACGGGACAATGGATGGAGCCATGTACCGTAAAATCCTGAGTGACAAACTCTTTCCCAGGACATTAAAAATAAGTCTTGGCTGGGACTTCCAGCATGACAATAACCCAACACATACAGCAAAGCAAAACATGAGTGGCTCAAAAAGAAGCACATTAAGGTCATGGAGTGACCTAGCCTGTCTCTAGACCTTAATCCCATAGAAAACCTAGGGAAGGATCTGAAGCTCCAAGTTGCCAAGTGACAGCCTCAAAATCGAAATGATTTAGAGATGATCTGCAAAGAGGAGTGAACCAAAATTCCTCCTAACATATGCACAAACCTCACAATCAACTACAAAAAACGTCTTACTGCCACTCTTGCAGACAAGGGTTTTACCACCAAGTATTAAGTTTTGTTTGCCAGAGGGATCAAATACTTATTTCTCTCTGCAAAATGCAAAGAAATTTATATAATGTGATTTTCTGGATTTTAATTTGGATATTCTATATTTCACTGTTAAAATTAACCTACCCTTAAAATTATAGACTGTCCATGTCTTTTTCAGTGGGCAAAATTACAAAATCAGCAAGGGATCAAATACTTATTTCCCCCACTGTAACTGTATAGAGATGAGTAGCCAGCCACACAGCATTGATCACAGGTTACAAATCAACAGATCAACCAGGCTTCAGAAGATAAGCTTACAACTGAAGAGAGGAGCACTTTTCAGATAAGTTTCATAGCTTATTAATTTAAATTGACTTAACTAGAGGTCTCTATTTTTACTTGGTAAATCATTTCCAAGGAACTACAAGTATCGAAAAATAATATAGCACACAAAATATGTATTACTTTTTATCATGTGGGTGCTCATATAACAAATTTAAATTATTGACTTTACTTTATTTGCAATTTCCTAAAAGTAGCACACGTGTCTAACACATCAGAATTTCATATGGGTCATATTTCACATAGAGGAAATTCCAAATATATAAACACTCTTCCACATCAATTTGTATTGTCTTAGTAAAGCCACATTTTTCTTCACTCACACAATTCTATCATATAGCCGCCTTTGGCATGACCCAAGAGTAAGCTCATCTCTAACAATCAGTAAGACATTTTCACTACACCAGAGGAATGTGTAAAAATAAACAAGAAATATTATTGGAGATTTTCAAGAAAATTTGCCCTTAGAGATATGAAACATTATAAGTGAAGAAAGCTTTTTAAACCCTAGTGTGTGGCATGGTATATATTGTATCCTGATTTAATGAGATCTGAACTGACAAATATGATCACATTTTCATGTTTACTACAGTGAATAGCTGAATACTATATATTTTAGAAGCTATTCTGTAAAATCAAGCAAAACAAAGAAAGCTATTGTATTACAAATATGAAATCTAATACATACTGTATACAACAGAAAACAAATTAATAACAAAAAAATCTTAATTTTATTTAATTTAGACTATTCACTACATCATTAGTCCATTATTTTTAACAATAAACATTCCTTTCCTGATTTTAAATTTCAATGAGAAATTGTTCCATGTATTCTGCTGGCAACACAATCTTAAAACACCCTACTAAATCCTTGGCGAAATGATCAGAACAGAACCCATATACTGTATCTAATAATATATTAACATATAATATTTAAGTATATATATACAGTATACATGGGTTCTGTTCTGATCATTTCTCCAAGGAATGAATAGGGTTGTTGTAAGATTGATACATATATATATAGACAGATATAGGCATACATCTATGTATGTATGTATATATATATATATATATATATATATATATATATATATATATATATATATATATATATATATACATAGATAGATATAGATATATATATATTTATATATATATATATATATATATATATATTGCTGAGAAATATACAGCAATTTATTTATGTATATTTCCATAGTGCGTTTATTGATCAGTGATAGTGATATGTGCTTTTGATGGGTAACAGAGAACTATTGTACAAGCAATTAGCTATATCTTATTACCATACAGACATGGTACTTCAATGCATTCAAGACTGACTGATCAGTAAAATATTGCTGGAGTAGCTGTTTATACAGAAAAGACAAACATATTGAACAATATTCAAGCCACGCAAAGTAATGTAAGGAGTGGCTATATACCTGAAATTCCACTTAGTATTAACAAACTCTGTTTAAAGGTGATATGCAAAACAGTTCATGACCTGTTTTAATATTAAAGTATTCCAAATACATAAATTACAGTACATGGGAATATTTTATTAGCTATTACACAATGATAAATTGCACACAATTGCCATGACCTATACTGTAATAACAACTACTAATGAATTTCTTAAGCCTAGGTTTACAGAAATACCCCATGTGGCATGTATTGTTATTATTAAACATGATGTTTAGAGGTTCAAAGGTTTTTTCTGGACTTTATATATTAGAAAAATAAGTATATAGATTAGTACATTTTTTTGACATGCCTAGGAAGGAAAAGTCTTATAAAGTTTATCTTGAAAAGACACTTTGAAAATGAATATGTCTACAGGTTTTTGTTACTCCATCTGAGAATAGCATGATATAGGGCCAGATACCTTGATTCCATTGAGGTAGCACTTACTTTACTTATTGCTGTAGTTTCAATTTAATACTGTATTACCTGCTGCAGATCTCCCAATTTTCTGAATTTAGAATGCTTTATAACGCAAACCATAGTAGCCGATTGGTGAGTGTACAGGTGTCGACCCCCCACTGATCCGATATCCCAAGATAAGATCATCAATATCATAGTCCTGCACAACCCTTTCATATCTTATCTCTTAGATATTAGGGTGCTTTCAGATGGAGAAAATACAAAGGGTATGCAAAATGCTAGCGCATGATACGTGTAACATATACAACATTAAGACCAATGTGATTCTACCCAACTTGCAAGGCAACTAGTGTGGTCAATTGCAGACCTATAGGGAACTGGGCTCAACCCAAAAGTCCAGCTGTAAGAGAATATTGGCACCAAAGTAGAGCAATAATATTAGAACATCACACATCAGTTGATAGATATCCTCAGCAGTAGTAATTAGTAGAAATGGGAGAGCACTAAAATGCTCTGATACTCGGTATTTGAGTAGGGCAGGTCAGATGCTATGAATGGGCTTAACTCAAGTAACGAGTATATTGGAAGTCAAAGAATGGGAAACTCTGCTCTCTGCCCACATACAGCCAGCCATAAACAGATCTTTTTACTGTTTTAAACTATTTAATATTATTCTGCTATTAAACTTTTATATATTTACATATCTAGTAAATTAAACAGTTTTATATATTCATTATATCTGTCAAATTACATTATGGGTTTTGTTTTATGTACTCTACTTTCAAGCAGATCATTTCTGTTAATATTCATTCTTTTGGATTCTGCTTTGGAGTCAGCCCATTATGCTAAGGATTACCTGCTGGACGGAAACCAGTGTGAACTTGGACTGAGCAAACTCTGTTTCTCTTCCTGTACCCTTCTTTATTATATTTGGTTAGGTTTGTGACAGGTATTCCTTGTTTACTCCACAAATGTATATAATTTGGTTTACCTCCCTTTTGCACTTTGCCTTTTTCTGTTAGATTTCCTTATTTTGGTTGTTGTACTTAGCAACCATTCCTCTTGTTCCTTAGGAGGTGTGAGATTCAGCACAAAGGCTGATTAGGAAGCAAGGCCTAAGCTGTCAACTCTGGTATCTGGGATCAACACTGGCAGACTTGGACATTATTCTGCTGTGTACTGATTTACAGGCAGGCTAGCAAGTGTTAATATCTGCTAGTATGCTTTCTTCTTTAATCACATGTTGAATGGAGACCTATCCCATCTGCTCCCCTCCTATTTATACTGTTGGGATCCTTCTACCTATGCTAGCTATAGTTTATTCTGTATGGGTCTATGAGGTATGGTGTCCCAGACTCTCTGGTGAAAGTTTTGTTTAGTGGTACTTTTTTCTTGAAGCAATTGTTAAGTGTACCCATGTTGTTTTGAATTTCCTTCCTGCTCATGTTTTCCTCCTGAATCTCTCATTGTCTTATGATGTATGTATGCATGCGGTGTGACAGTTTTAGTTTTTCCCTTTTCTGTATTTTTCTGTGGTTTCAACACACTCCTTTCCCATCCATTCCTGAGGAAGGCAGGGAATCAGATTAGGACTGGTTAGGAGCAAGGCCAGGAAGGAGGAATCTCAAGTATCTCCACCATTAGGAGTAGCCCTGACAGGTATCATGCGCAATAAGGGGATAACTGGGGGCTTGGTTTCTTAGACTATTTCTCCGGCTAGGGGGCCCTAGCAATCCCCCCAATTTTGATAGTCAGCCAAGATAAAACAGACAGCTGGGGTTGGTATTCTCCCCCTGGGGGGCCCATTGTTATTGCCTCCCAGGGTAAGAATAGCAACCAGCAGCTGCTCCAGATTTGGCGAATCCATTAGATGCGCCAAAACTGGAGCTTACCTGGCTCATCTAGCTGCGTTGGTGCGTTGGAAAACTGGGTAATAAGGGGTCAATGGCAATTGAATTTTACTAGGTGACATTAAACCCTGATTAATAAAGTTCAGCTTCGCTTGAAACCTGACTTTATTAATTCACTTGTAGTAATGTAAAATAACACACACTCAAAACACTGTTATTCAAAGTAAAACACAGACAACAAACTTTTACTGTAAATAAAATCAGACAAACTCTCATTTACCATTTTATTAAATCCCCAAAATCCCTCCGAAGTAGTCCAATACGAGATCCCACGCAGTCATCAGCTCAGCTCCATGTTAGTGATGGTAGTGAGGGTTAATCCTCTCTCTACAACAGCTAACAACAGAATGACAAGGGGATTAGGCAGGTCTGATAGTGTGTCAGGCAGCGATGACGCCGAGACGCAGAATGACAGCTCTAACATCATTGTTTCGATAACAGCGGGCTTCAGAGATGTCATTCTGTGCTGGTTCTTGCTCTGAGCGGCAACTTCATGTCACCGCTCTTTATGAGGACTGGATACAGCAGAGTCGGCGTGGGACCTTGGTTGTGGATTTACGTTGGAGCTGGGTATGTTTGAGGTTAATAAATGAGTTAAAGAGGGTGTCTGTTTGTTTATTTTTAAATAAAGGATTTCTATGTGTATGTGTGTCTGTTTTATTATCTATTTAATTACAGGATTGGTAATATGGAGGTTTCATCAAAACCTAAATATTACCAATCCAGGGCTTAATTACAGGTGTCAATTACCACCTGTCATTAACCCCTTCATATACCCCGATTCCACCGCACCAGGGCAATTGGGATGAGCCGGGATAAACACCAGATATGGTGCATCTAATGGATGTGCCAAATCTGGGGCGGCTGCTGGTTGTTATTTTTACCCTGGGTGGCAATAAGTTTGTACCTCCCCAGGGTGAGAATACCAACCTCCAGCTGTCTGTTTTATCCTGGCTGACTATTAAAATTGGGGAGGAACCGCACATGGTTTTTTTTAAATTAGTTATTTATTGCACAGCACGATATAGACCCGCCCACCGGCGGCTGTGATTGGTTGCAGTCAGACAGCTGTGCTGCAACCAATCATAGTCGTCGGTGGCTGGGGAAGCAGTAAATACGAGATGGAATAATGAGCGGCCGGCATTTTTAAAAGCAGGAGAAGCCACCGGGGCAGTGTGACAGCAGTGCAGCGCCACGATGGTGATCGGTGAGTATGATAGAGAGGTTGAGAGGGAGAGACCGACCGACAGACCAACAGAGAAAGAGAGAGAGAGAGAGAAAGAGAGAGACTGACCGACCGATAGACAGAGAGAGAGAGACCTACAGACAGAGAGAGAGAGACTTCACCGACGGATTTCCCGTCCGATGCTTCCCTCCCGCTGCCTAGCTCCCCTACTTGGTGCTTCCCTCCCCACTGCCCGGTGCTTTGCTCTCCCGCCGCCTCCTCACCTGATCCTAAGGACCTGGCAGGGAATATAGCACCAGGCAGCGGGGAGCGAAGCACTGGGCAGTGGGTATCACAGCACCAGGGAGCAAAGGACCCGGGTGAGGAGTGTGCATCAGCTGATTGCTTTAAAAACCAGCGGCATTTTACCGCCCGTCTTTTAAACAATCATGCATCCATTTCAGCTTTTTACTCAGCCCCCAGACCGCTTTGTAGAGTCCAGCAGACAAGTACTCGCATTTCCCATTGACTTGCATTGGACCCGCTACTCGTAACGAGTACCAAAGTATTAGGACCTACTCGTTATGAGTATAGCGAGTCCGAGTATTTCACTACTCGCTCATCCCTAGTCATGTGTCATACTAACAGTAAAGCATCCTTAGACATTCATGTGAGAGGATGCTTTTTGCGCAAGAAATTTAGTGACAAATAAGAATGAGTGGAAGCCTGGAAGTTCAGGTTCAGACTTTAGTTTACAGTTCGGTTTGGGACCTCAACTTGACTGGACCTCGAACCCCATATAAGTTGATGTGGCTCCAAACTTCTGTCCTGTAAAATGCTTTGCCTTAGCTGGTTATCAAAAATAGAGGGGATGGATCCCCTGCAGTTTTTTTTTAAATTATTTAATTAAATTAATTAATTAAATAAATAATTAAAAAGGATGTTGTTGGCTCTGCCCTTTTTTGATAACTAACTAAGATAAAGCATGCAGCAAGGGAATGGTATTATTAGGCTGAAATTGACAATGGTCATTTGGCCCTTCCGACCTAAAAATAGCAGCTCACAGTTGCGCCAAAAGTTGCGCATCCATTAGATGTGTCAATTCTGGTGCTTAACATGGGCTCTTCCTGATTGCACTGCTGCAGTGGCAATTGGGGTAACACTTTTGAGGTTAATGTCAGCTGTGAATTGACAGCTGGTATCAAGCCCAGAGGTAAGTAATGGATAGGAGTTGATCAGACACCTCAATTACTAACCTGGTAAGTATAGAGTTAAAAAATATACACACACTGGGAAAATAAGTTAATAAAATAATTACTCCTCCAGATTCCCTCGTTTAGAAATATATTGAATAAAAAAAAATCCTTGATGTAATCTAATTGGTGACTAAACACTCCTAATACTATCTTGTTCATTAATTTATTCATTTAAAAGCACTTTAATGCACATCAATTCCTCTGGAGCTTTGTTCTGAGAACATTCTCAGAATAAGGCTCCACAGGGCAGTCCTGGTCATATCTGTCCACCGAAAATCTTTTGTCATGATTCCTTGGCACTGACAATAACATATTTTAAGATATTACTGACTCTTTATTTTTTACAACAAATATAGAAAAAAAAAGAACTTAGCTCACCAATCAAACATTATCCTATGTTCGTCCTAGGGATCATGCTCAGCAACTGAAGTGTCATCACAGGGGTCAATAGTATAAAGCCTGCTTTACACGGTACAATCGATCGTGAAATTTCACGATCGATCGTACCCGCCCCCGTCGTTTGTGCGTCACAGGCAATTAGTTGCCCGTGGCGCACAAAGTCGTTAACCCCCGTCACACGCACTTACCTGCTGTGCGACATCGCTGTGGGCGGAGAACATCCTCTTCCTGAAGGGGGAGGGACATTCGGCGTCACAGCGACGTCACACAGCGGCCAGCCAATAGAAGCGGAGGGGCGGAGATGAGCGGGACGTAAACACCCCGCCCACCTCCTTCCTTCCACATAGTTGGCGGATGTCGCGGGACGGAGGTAAGCTGCTGTTCATCGTTCCTGGGGTGTCACATGGAGCGGCGTGTGCTACCCCGAGAACGATGAGCAACCGGCCCCATTTTAATTAAACGAGATTATGAAACCGAGCGACGAGTACACGACTCACAATTTGTGAGCGATACTGCGTCGCTCGGAGGTGTCACACAGCCCGAAATCGCAAGCGATGCCGGATGTGCGTCACAGAAACCATGACCCCGATGATCTATGACACGATAGATCATCTCATGTAAAGCACCCTTTAGAGACACATATCTAACACAGAAAAACTCTTGGATAAATATAAATATTTATTGCAATATCTTAAAATTGTATAGCTATAGTAAAACTGCAGATGGTTTTCAGACATAGGTCCTTAGTTTTTACTCATAAACTGGTAAACTACAGCAGTTTTTATGTAATTTCCTAGATTTTCATATATTATTTCACCAGTAAGAAAACCATAATTATATTATTTATATTACAAAGATAAATATTGTAGATAATTACTGAAAGACAAATGAATAATCAATAATGCTAAACAAAATTATGTTACATGCTTTCAATGTTCCAATTTTGAGATTATAATTCCACCATAATTCTCTATTTAATAATTTTCTTCTATGATCAATGCCACATGCTGATTTTAATATTTGTTCAATGCCAATAACAGTCTGATTAGTTACAGAAATTAGCAAATTGGTCAAAATTTGAATTAGCCTGTTTGTGAAAATTATACCAGGAAATTTGATTCTACGTGGAGTAATTATTTACAAATTAGTCAGCTTTTATCCAGACTTAGTAAATGTAAAAACAAGCACTGATATTGACCTAACCACTCACCTGTTCACCCCACATCATCTTTACCCATGTAGTTCTCATTAAACAAAAAAAGGAAAAATAACCAAGATATGGTTTAAAAAAAATAAAATTTCATTGACAATAAATAAATGAACAGAACTGAAAATATTAGGTACAGTGGAATACAGAAAAGCAGAAAAAACAGAGGGCATGTGTGGTAAAATATAAAGTGCTCATGGAATGGTTAAGCCAGATGGAAAGGACAATATTATACTAAATAAAGTGCAATTGTGCAGAGGCTGTAAACCCAAAAAACAACTACAGCTAAGTACGTAGACCATGTGCACAAGATGAAACATGAAAAATACACAGAAAGTGCCAGTGCAAAAATTAAATACATATATTAACCTTTGAACAATAATATAAATTATGAATAATAAAGTGCAAGTGCAGATTGGTCAAGTTAGTATATAGCAGCATGACTATGTTATTGCACATAGGGGTTATTGCACACTTACACTGATTGTATGCATCATGAAGCAGTGCACATGAATAAGTGCTATAGGGCAGTACAATGCAGAATAGATCAGGACCTATTGCACAAAAATAAGAACTGTAGAAAAGCATAATGTAATTGGAGCAGGGCATTTCCATAGAAGAGCCATAATATACAGTGAACATAGTGGACTATAAATTAGATGTAGTTGAACACATAAAACCACACTGGACACCCACCATAATGTGTGATTCGGCATACCTTCATCAGAGCATCTAGTTTTCATTATATATTTTTATCATTCTTGCAAGCACCAAATTCCCATACCTCTTCTCGCCAGGTCGGGACAGTTCTGCATAAATGCTTAAGATCATGACTTCATTATGACAAAAAAAACCTGTTACAAACTATATCTTAATTTAGTAAACCATTTGTTTACTGTAGTTGTGAACATTTGCATATTATTTACATGTGCAGAGGTGAATCTAGGTACTTTACAGCACCCATGGCAAGAATTAAGTTTGGTGCCCCCTCATATACACAGTGGTTTGAGTAGTCACTATTAGAGATGAGCGGTCTAGATCGAAAAAGATTGAAAAATTTCAAAATTATTTGATCCTTGGGGGGATTGGGTAGGGATCAGAAAACTGAACATTTGACAGAACACTCAGAAATGTTTGGTTTGGATCAGTATCAGTACGTGTTCAGTTTGCAGAAACCATCCTCTCCCAGCCCCATCACAGCCATGTTAAGTACTGGCATAACTGTGATAGTCCAGAGAAACTGTAAAAAAAGGAATCAAAATGGTTAAGGTAGGAAAACCTAACCGAGTCTCCTCTAAGCTGAAATGCTACTTTTGGGTCTGCTCATTATCCATCATACATATTCATTGCTTTCCCTGCTCAATGGTATCTCTGATTGGCTGCAGTCAGACTGCACTCCACACTCTCTGACAGTGTCTGTGTTTGGTTGGACTTACAAACACTGTATATATCCTTAGTCTGGTGTAAAATAAATAAATAACTATAAATAAGTAATTAAAATAACCAGCATGTGGTCCCCCCAATTTTGATACCCAGCCAGGATAAAGCCTGACAGCTGAGGGCTTCTTCAATTGCCATGTTGCAGTGTCAGTTAGGGTAATAAGGGGTTAATGACAACACATTGGGACAGTGGGAAAGGCCAGAGCTCTGGGTTATAGCCCCCATAGTGGATTGGTGTATTTTTTTATTTTTTTTATTTGAAAGGATAATGCTATGTGTGACACAGATGCCTTTCCGTTAAGCTATAGGTTCATTATTTATAGGATTTATAGGATTTCATATTTAGGTAGTAATATGTCTTAGGAAAAAAAAGTCAGGTATGAGAAATCAGTGATCAGTTGTCAGTGATCACTTGTCAGTGATCAGTTGTCAGCAGTCAGGTGTCAGCTGTCAGTGATCAGGTGTCAGTAATCAGGTGTCAATTGTCAGTGATCAGGTATCAGTTGTCAGTGATCAGGTATCAGTTGTCAGTGATCAGGTATCAGTTGTCAGTGATCAGGTATCAGTTGTCAGTGGTCAGTTATCAGGTATCAGTTGTCAGTGATCAGGTATCAGTTGTCAGTGGTCAGTTATCAGGTATCAGTTGTCAGTGGTCAGGTATCAGTTGTCAGTGATCAGTTCTAATATTATCCCTAATGCTAATTTGCCAAAGCTTAGCTCTATAATCTATCAGACACTGAACAGAGTGCCATGAAAGAATATGTAACTGAAAAGTTTACAGAAGGGTAATATTCGTTCTTCCTCCTTGCCTGTAGCTGCTGCATTTTCTTTCTTAAAACGAAAGATAGGGGTTTCCATTCTTGCCTCAATTTCTGTGAATTAAACAAAAATATTGCTAAGAATACTTATTTACTTCCACTTTTCCCTCACCTTCATAATCAGCTTAAGGGGGCTAAATGGTTTTCCAAACTTGATCTTAAAGGGGCTTATAATTTTATAGGCATCCATAAAGATGATGAGTGGAAGATATCGTATTTGACATTTGAGAGCCTATTTGAAAAGCTTGTCATGCCTTTTGGATAAACAAATGTGTCAACAATTTTTCAAAACTTTATGAGTTATATTTTTTCTGATTGTATTAGAAGGTTTATCGTAGTCTATCTGAACAATATTCAATTTTTTTCTCCTAATTTGGAGTCACACTACAAATATGTCTATTTTTTCTTATAAAAGCTTACAGAAAATTCTTTGTTTTGTTCTCTCAGTTGGAAAAAAATTACTTTTTCTGTATAAGAAATTTCATTCCTAAGTAGAGATGAGCGAACCGGTCGCGGCGGCTCGAGTTCGGTTCGCCGAACGGAGGTCTCGTTCGAGTTCGGTTTGGCGAACCACTCGAACCGCATAGGAAACAATGGGAGGCAATCACAAACACATAAAAACACCTAGAAAACACCCTCAAAGGTGTCCAAAAGGTGACAAACAACTCACAACACAACACAAACACATGGGAAAGTGACAAGGACATATACTCATGTGAAAACAAAAGAGCTGGACAAGGAAAAAGAGGAGGAGACACAGATATAGGCATGGCATGCCCTTCTAAAATCATGTAAAACACCGCAAGGTTACTGCAAGTGGAGTCTCCCTTTTTTCCAAAAATTTGGCCACACAGACACCCACCCCTTCAGTGGCAGCACATGTGCCCCAGTTGTACACTTCCCAGCTAGATTTGCATCAAGCACATTCAAAAATACGCCATCCTTAACCGTCCCCAGGATGACACGGGGGTAGGTGGCTAAGTCTTTCCTGATCTCAGCTCTGTTCATCTTGGATCATTTTCAAAAACACTGTACGCAAGGGTTACTCCAAGCGGAGTCTCCCTTTTTTCCAAACATTGGGCCCCACACACACCCACCCATTCATTCAGTGGCAGCACTTGTGCCACAGTTGTACACTTCACAGCTAGATTTGCATCAAGCACATTCAAAAATATGCCATACTAAACCGTCCCTAGGATGACCCCGGGGTAGGTAGCAATATCTTGGCTGAACAATGACTTGTTCATCTTGGCTCCTTTTAAAAAACACAGCAAGCAAGGGTTACTCCAAGCGGAGTCTCCCTTTTTTCCAAAAATTGGGCCACACAGACACCCCTTCAGTGGCAGCACTTCTGCCCCAGTTGTACACTTCACATCTAGATTTGCATCAAGCACATTCAAAAATACGCCATCCTTAACCGTCCCCAGAATGACCCCGGGGTAGGTAGCAAAGTCTTTGCTGAACCATGACTTGTTCATCTTGGCTCCTTTTAAAAAACACAGCAAGCAAGGGTTACTCCAAGCGGAGTCTCCCTTTTTTCCAAAAATTGGGCCACACACACAGCCACCCCTTCAGTGGCAGCACTTGTGCCCCAGTTGTACACTTCACAGCTAGATTTGCATCAAGCACATTCAAAAATACGCCATCCTTAACCGTCCCCAGGATGACACTGGGGTAGGTAGCAAAGTCTTTCCTGATCCCAGCTCTGTTCATCTTGGATCATTTTTAAAAACACAGCAAGCAAGGGTTACTCCAAGCGGTGTCTCCCTTTTTTTCCAAAAATTGGGCCCCACACACACCCACCCATTCAGTGGCAGCACTTGTGCCCCAGTTGTACACTTCACATCTAGATTTGCATCAAGCACATTCAAAAATACGCCATACTTAACCGTTCCCAGGATGACCCCGGGGTAGGTAGCAAAGTCTTTGTTGAACCATGACTTGTTCATCTTGGCTCCTTTTAAAAAACACAGCAAGCAAGGGTTACTCCAAGCGAGGTCTCCCTTTTTTCCAAAAATTAGGTCCCACACACACCCACCCATTCAGTTGCAGCACTTGTGCCCCAATTGCACACTTCACAGGTAGATTTGCATCAAGCACATTCCAAATCCACAAGCATTTACTCTCCCCAGGATGACACAGGGTGTTACGGGGGGCTGTCTGATAATAACCTAAAGGAGTATCAGACAGTCAGGGTCCACCGTGCAAAGACTCTGCTGCAGACTATGGCAGAGTGCAATACCTCTGTTAACTCACAGAAGGATATAATAAGTAAGTAAAGCAATTCCTCCCATACTTGGAGGGTGTGTGGAATGATCTCTGTTAATAATCACAGAGACAAAGGCAATGTGTGCGAAATGGCACCTACCTAGGTCCGCTCTTCTAGTGGTGCAAAAGAGACGAACAGCAGCGTAAGCCGCACAAAGCTCCTACCTGCGTTCGCTCCACTAGTGTGCGAGGACACGAACCACTAGATATGGCACCTGCCTAGGTCCGCTCTTCTAGTGGTGCAAAAGAGACGAACAGCAGCGTAAGCCGCACAAATCTCCTCCCTCTGTTCACTCCCCCAGTGTGCGAGGATACGAACAACTGCCAGACGCAGTATAAGGAACGTTACCCTAGCGGCAACGTCCACCTACGAGTCGAACCACAAGGCCCAGCCAGACCATGTGCCTCAGGCACCTGCCTATGTCCGCTCCCCTAAGAGGTAAGGATACGGACAGCAGCCGAAGCTGTAAGGTATAAGAACGCTACCCTGCCGGTAGCACTCACCTAGCATAGACAGAGGAATGCCTAGAGGAATGGCACAGAGCGTCTACTCTTATGCATGAACCAAGAGGACTGAGCGCCATGCGGCATATGTCAGGGTCTTATATAGGCTCTGTGCCTCATCCAAGATGGAGGAGACCAGAGCCAATCCGCTGCCAGATTGACAGGAGTGACGTCATGCTGGCCTATCACTGAGCAAGGCATCACAAGCACATGACCAGCGACCAATCGGCATAGAAGGTGTCAGAGACATGTGACCTCGTGTCAGCGATGATGTCACCCGCACTTGTGCAATGGCTCCAAGATAGGACTTAGTCTCTGGCGCTCGCACATGTGCAGTAGCAAGAAATCTGGACTTAGTCTCCAGCGCTCGCACATGTGCAGTAGCAAGAAATCTTGACTTAGTCTCCAGCGCTCGCACATGTGCAGTAGCAAGAAATCTAGACATAGTCTCCAGTGCTCGCAGCAACCGTAACACAGGGGTAGTAAATTCCTTGTGGATCCATGACTTGTTCATTTTGATGAACGTTAGTATGTCCACATTGTCACTGGACAGACGCGTGCGCTTATCTGTCAGCACACACCTAGCAGCACTGAAGACACATTCAGAGACAACGCTTGCAGCTGGACACGACAAGATCTCCAAGGCGTAAGTGGAGAGCTCAGGCCATTTTTCAAGATTTAAAGCCCAAAATGAGCAAGGCTACAGTTGCAAAGTCATGACATCGATGTTCATTTGGACATACTCCTGTATGATCCTCTCCAGCCATTGACTATGTGTCAGACTTGTTGTCTCTGGTAAAAAATAAGGAATAACGTTTGGAACACCATTCTAAGTCTGAACTGGGTGCAAAAACCTAAAAAAACATCACTATGGGGAGATAAGGTATGCACACCAGTGACTATGTAAGGGGAATACATGAAATAGCAGAAACTGCTGTGTGAATACTGACTTGAAAAATCCAATAGCTATATGTAAGAGTGAAAATGTGAAAAATGGAATCTGCATTACTGCCATGAACATATGAATCAAGAGAAATTTAGCTACTGAATTGATCAATGCAATAGAGCCCCAACACTACGCCAAAGTATTTCTCTACGTTGGGGTCCCTAGCTTGTGTGTGTCCTCTCATGCAGTTAAAAAAACTTACCGTGTATGGGAAGCTGAGACCCAGGCTATTTATGCGTATGAAATGGATTGGGAATAGGTGTGGTTGGGAGGGTTCACAAACGAAAAACTACTAACAAATAAGGAATGCAGTTTCCATTTTTCACATTTTCACTCTTACATATAGCTATTGGATTTTTCAAGTCAGTATTCACACAGCAGTTTCTGCTATTTCATGTATTCCCCTTACATAGTCACTGGTGTGCATACCTTATCTCCCCATAGTGATGTTTTTTTAGGTTTTTGCACCCAGTTCAGACTTAGAATGGAGTTCCAAACGTTATTCCTTATTTGTTAGTAGTTTTTCGTTTGTGAACCCTCCCCAACCACACCTATTGCCAATCCATATCATACGCATAAATAGCCTGGGTCTCAGCTTCCCATACATGGTAAGTTTTTTTTTAACTGCATGAGAGGACACACACAAGCTAGGGACCCCAACGCAGAGAAATACTTTGGCGTAGTGTTGGGGCTCTATTGCATTGATCAATTCAGTAGCTAAATTTTTCTTGATTCATATGTTCATGGCAGTAATGCAGATTCCATTTTTCACATTTTCACTCTTACATATAGCTATTGGATTTTTCAAGTCAGTATTCACACAGCAGTTTCTGCTATTTCATGTATTCTCCTTACATAGTCACTGGTGCGCATACCTTATCTCCCCATAGTGATGTTTTTTTAGGTTTTTGCACACAGTTCAGACTTAGAATGGTGTTCCAAACGTTATTCCTTATTTGTTAGTAGTTTTTCGTTTGTGAACCCTCCCCAACCACACCTATTGCCAATCCATATCATACGCATAAATAGCCTGGGTCTCAGCTTCCCATACACGGTAAGTTTTTTTAACTGCATGAGAGGACACACACAAGCTAGGGACCCCAACGTAGAGAAATACTTTGGCGTAGTGTTTGGGCTCTATTGCATTGATCAATTCAGTAGCTAAATTTCTCTTGATTCATATGTTCATGGCAGTAATGCAGATTCCATTTTTCACATTTTCACTCTTACATATAGCTATCGGATTTTTCAAGTCAGTATTCACACAGCATTTTCTGCTATTTCATGTATTCCCCTTACATAGACACTGGTGTGCATACCTTATCTCCCCATATTGTTGTCTCTGGTGGCCTTGCAAAGGATGGTCTAAAAAAATTATGAAAAGATTCAATAAAATTGCTGTTGCCAGCACCAGATACGATGCTGCTGGTACGGGTAGACTGTTGAAGATGACAAGACCGTCCCATGTTTGTCAAGTTACAACTGGGAGATTCAATCCCTGCACCAGGGTTGTTTGGTGGAAAAGCCAAGCTTTTGCTGATACTCCTGCATACGTGTGTTCATTTCTATGGCAGGAATTATGTCACAAAATTTGGACTTGTACCAGGGATCTAATAGTGTGGCAAGCCAGTAGTCATCATCACTTCTAATTTTGACAATACGAGGGTCATGTTGGAGGTAGTGCAGCAAGAAGGTGCTCATGTGTCTTGCACAGCCATGCGGACCAAGTCCACGCTGTGTTTGTGGCATAGAGGTGCTAACCGTTCGTTCTTTCTTTCTCTGACATCTCCCTCAAACCTCTTTCAACTGAAATTTGACAAAGGTCTCCTTCATCCGCTGAGTCTTCCATGTCCATGGACAGTTCGTCCTCCATTTCTTCATGTTCTCCTGCACCTTCCTCAACATTTTGCCTGCTACCATGCGCCCTTGTTGATCCCGGTCCCCCATGGTCCCATGCCTGCCGCGTTGGTGATGATGAATGTCTGGAACTTGGTGATGTTGTTGTCTCTTGCGCATATGAATCCTCCTGTAGTTCCTCCCCTTCCTGTTGTCCCACCCCCTGACACCGAATAGTGTTTAGCGTGTGCTTCAGCATGTAAATGACTGGAATTGTCATGCTGATAATGGCATTGTCAGTGCTAAACATATTCGTAGCTATGTCGAAACTGTGCAGAAGGGTGCATAGGTCCTTGATCTGAGACCACTCCATCAGGGTGATCTTCCCCACCTCTGCATCTCGTTGGCCCAGGCTATATGTCATAACGTATTGCACCAGGGCTCGACGGTGCTGCCACAGTCGCTGTAACATGTGGAGAGTCGAATTCTAGCGTTTAGGCATATCGCATTTCAGGCGATGAACCAGCAGGCCGAAAGACTTCTGGAGCGATGCAAGTCGCTCAGCAGCGGTGGTTGAACGGCGGAAGTGAGCAGACAGTTTTCGTGCCCTGTTCAGAAGGCCATCTAGACTGGGATAGTGTGTTAAAAATTGCTGGACAACAAGGTTCAACACGTGAGCCATACAAGGCACGTGTGTCACCTTGCCCAGGTGAAGGGCCGCACCCAGGTTTGCAGCATTGTCGCACACGGCCTTACCAGGCTGCAGGTTGAGTGGAGACAACCATTTATTAAACTCAGTCTCCAGAGCTGCCCAAAACTCAGCCGCTGTGTGACTCCTATTTCCAAGACATTTCAAGCTAAAGACCGCCTGATGCCGTTGCGCTCTGCTGCCAGCATAGTAATGAGGGGTGCATGACTCCTTCTGCGCAGTTAGAACGCTGGTGGCCTGACCAGGCAGGCTTGGGGCGGAGGTGGAGAACCCAGATGAGGTGGAGGAGGCAGAAGCAGTGGCGGAACTTGGACAGACAGGGGATTGACACACAAGTCATGTGGACAACAAGACTTGTGCAGCAGACCCTTCACCATCTATCACCATAGTTACCCAGTGCCCTGTCAGCGACATGTAACGTCCCTGTCCATGCTTACTGGTTCAAGTATCAGTGGTGAAATGCACCCGTTCACACACAGAGTTTCTCAAGGAAGCGGTGATGTTGTGTGCGACATGCTGGTGTAGCGCAGGCACACCTTTCTTAGAGAGGTAGTGGCGACTGGGCATCTGGTACTGGGGCACAGCGACAGACATAAGGTCTCTAAAATCCTGTGTGTCCACCAGGTGGAAAGGCAGCATTTCGGTAGCCAAGAGCTTACAGAAGGATAAAGTCAACCTCTTAGCTTTGTCATGGGTCGCAGGAAATGGTCTTTTATTTGTCCACATCTGAGGGACAGAGATCTGGCTGCTGTGTGTAGACGGTGTTGAGTAGGGTGTCCCTGGAAAAATGCAGATTTGTGAGGAAAGTGCAGGCGTAGACATGATGTTGCCTTCATCCAACGTTGGTGCTATCGATGTCTGAGAGAGCTGTACACGCACTTGTTTCCCTTTCCAACCAACTGACGACCTACCAAGCAAGCTGCCTTTTGCAGTTACAGTGGTGGAAGTTGTGCATGGAAAACCAGGTGTGACAGCTGTCCCCACAGTCCTAGAAGATGAAAAGCGCACAAATGCACTGGAAGGGGCAGGCGGTGGATGGTTCGCTCTGCTAGGCCGCATTGCAGCACGGTGAGCTTCCCACTTGAACATATGATATGTATTCATGTGACGATTCATGGAAGAAGTTGTCAAACTGCAGAGGTTTTGCCCTCTACTAACAGAATCACGACAAATTTTACAGATCACATAATTTGGGCAATCTTTTGCTATGTCAAAAAAGGACCAGGCTAGGCAAGGCTTAGAGGGCATGTGACCTGCTGAACCACCCCGACTAGTGCTCAGAGGCACAGTGGTGGATGACGATGAAGTTGTAGACATGCTACCAGTACTCCGACTCTAAGGAAAACAAAAAAAACAAAAGAACGGAGTATTCAAGGGCTGAATATACAAAACATCAATTCTTTATTGAATATAAATATTAAAAAAGTTTGTTTCAGTTTATTACAGTTATATAATGGTGCTAGTTAGAAACAAAGGTGAAGACCCACATGTTGATTAGGAGCAGAGGCAAAAACCACCATAAAAGAGAGAAATAGTCCGAAAGGGAACCAAATAAGTAAGGGAATAATCTTAAGTGGCTGGCAGGTGAGGCGCCCCTATCATCAGCATAGTATATGTATAATAACACAGGCCAAATCTACATCCCACAGTCAAAACAAGGCAGAGGCACCAAAACAGCCAGTCACGCAATATGAAGTAAATAAAAGTCCCAGGACTTACACATAGTAATGGAGGTGGTCACCAGAGCATCCCACATCAGCAAAGAACGCCCTCTATGCGCGTTTCGCAACACGAGTTGTTTGTAGCTTCTTCAGGGAAGGTGTATCGGATAATACCATTTAAGGACCTTAAATAGACAGTCACATGACCGCATTGGATCTGCAAGGACCTAGTAAATGAGTTCAAGCCAATCGGATCTTCGTTCAGACGCATGCGCACCGCGCGACAGGCATCACACTCCCCCCGGCCGTCCAATGAGAGGGGAAGCCCGGAGCCCAAGGCAACCTGGATGCCAGGCCACCCCCACCATCGGGAAAGAACAGCCAGAGGGGCGGGCGAGGCCAACGGACGCTGCGCACGGGTCACAGGGATCAGAGGGCGAAACACAGCTCCTAACCAGAGACCGTCCATCAGCCAATCGGGTTGCTATGACGGCGCGTGCGCACAGCGCGGCGAGAACCCGCACCTGGTCCCCGGCAGTCCAGCGGGGGGGGATGCCACGAGCCCCTGGGCCCAGGGACTCCCAGCATACCCCCACACACCTTCCAGGACACCGGGCAAACAGTGCGGATAAGTCACCGCGCGATGAGAGCACGCACAACAACCAGAGGGCGGGATGGGCAGATGGCTAGGAAAGGGGTAAATAAGCCAAAAAACATTGGCAATAAATAGAAACCTTTGCTATCCCATTCAGTTACTAAAATAGTATAGATCATAACATGAATAGCAAAAGGGAATACAAATAATACAAAACAATCAAATGAAGAGAAGATAATCTTCTTAAAGTGACAGTGCATCCATATAATGGGAGAACCATGAGTAGATAATTTTCTAATTCAGGTGTTGGGTCCAGATCCAATATGCAATCCATTAATAGGTTTAAATATCAAAGGGTCCTATAAGGGTATAAAGAAATAATTTTAGAACACTGGGAAAAGAGTAAAGGGGAAGTAGAAACCTATTAAAAACAATTAAAAGGAAATAATTAAAAGAAAGAAAGAATGGTACAGTACAACAATTCTCAGTGGACTCTTTATAAGAAGGGGGCAATGTTTAGAGCCTTATTTAGGCCCTTCGGTGTCACTGTGTCTAGAATGGTAATCCATTTTATTTCACATTGGGCCAAGAGTTTTTTAATATTCCCCCCCTTATGCCACAGTGAATCACATCTATTCCCCTGACCATAAATGATTTAGGGTTGCACCCATGGGCCAATTTGAAATGGCGCGGGATGGTTTTTAGTTCAGCTACATTGGTCGCTGTGACTGCCGCCCGAATATCCCTCACATGCTCCCTCACTCGTACTCTCAATTTCCTCGACGTCATGCCAATGTAGATTTTGTTACAGTCACATGTTGCATGATAAATGACATTCGTAGTAGTACAGGAAATATATTCTTTAATTAAGAAGGTTCTAGTTTCCATCACTAGCTTGGAAGGAGGAGCAGCGAGAGATATTCGGGCAGGAGACACAGCGGCCACAAAGGAAACAGCCTTTAGTGTGTCCAGAAGAACCAAATGGATTAATAGTCATGGGTGGTATATAGTGACTTCTGACCAAATAATCCTTGAGGTTTCTGCACCGTCTAGCGGTCATCAATGGTACCGGGGGTAGATGTGATTTTAAAGCGGGGTCCGATTGAAGGATCGGCCAAAATTTTGTTAAAATTCCCTCATCTCCTGCCATTTCACATTGAATGTGGAGATAAATCTTATATTTTCCACAGACTTGGTTTCACCTCTACTCCCGTGTAACAAATCGTTCCTAGACACTGATCCTGCTCTCTAATAGGCTTGTTTAAAAGTACGGTTACTATAACCTCTATTTTTGAACCTCATCCTCAAATCATCTGCCTGATGTTTAAAAACGTTGTCCTGAGAGCAGAGTCACTGTGGCATAAGTGGGGGGAATGTTAAAAAACTCTTGGCCCAACGTGAAATAAAATGGATTACCATTCTAGACACAGTGACACCGAAGGGCCTAAATGAGGCTCTAAACTTTGCCCCCTTCTTATAAAGAGTCCTCTGAGAATTGTTGTACTGTACCATTCTTTCTTTCTTTTAATTATTTCCTTTTAATTGTTTTTAATAGGTTTCTACTTCCCATTTACTATTTTTCCCGGTGTTCTAAAATTATTTCTTTATACCCTTATAGGACCCTTTGATATTTAAACCTATTAATGGATTGCATATTGGATCTGGACCCAACACCTGAATTAGAAAATTATCTACTCATGGTTCTCCTATTATATGGATGGACTGTCACTTTAAGAAGATTATCTTCTCTTCATTTGATTGTTTTGTATTATTTGTATTCCCTTTTGCTATTCATGTTATGATCTATACTATTTTAGTAACTGAATGGGATAGCAAAGGTTTCTATTTATTGCCAATGTTTTTTGGCTTATTTACCCCTTTCCTAGCCATCAGCCCGTCCCGCCCTCTGGTTGTTGTGCGCGCTTTCATCGCGCGGTGACTCATCCGCACTGTTTGCCCGGCATCCTGGAAGGTGTGTGGGGGTATGCTGGGAGTCCCTGGGCCCAGGGGCTCATGGCATCCCCCCCCGCTGGACTGCCGGGGACCAGGTGCGGGTTCTCGCCGCGCTGTGCGCACGCGCCCTCATAGCAACCCGATTGGCTGATGGACGGGCTCTGGTTAGGAGCTGTGTTCGGCCCTCTGATCCCTGTGACCCGTGCACGCCGCCCGTTGGCCTCGCCCGCCCCTCTGGATGTTCTTTCCCGATGAGTGGGGGTGGCCTGGAGTCCAGGTTACCCTGGGCTCCGGGCTTCCCCTCTCATTGGACGGCCGGGGGGCGTGTGATGCCTGTCGCGCGGTGCGCATGCGTCTGAACGGAGATCCGATTGGCTTGAACTCATTTACTAGGTCCTTGCAGATCGTATGCGGTCATGTAACCATTTATTTAAGGTCCTTAAACGGTATTATCTGATACACCTTCCCTGAAGAAGCTACAAACAACTCGTGTTGCGAAACGCGCATAGGAGGGCGTTCTTTGCTGGTGTGGGATGCTCTGGTGACCACCTCCATTACTATGTGTAAGTCCTGGGACTTTTATTTACTTCATATTGCGTGACTGGCTGTTTTGGTGCCTCTACCTTGTTTTGACTGTGGGATGTAGATTTGGCCTGTGTTATTATACATATACTATGCTGATGATAGGGGCGCCTCACCTGCCAGCCACTTATGATTATTCCCTTACTTATTTGGTTCCCTTTCGGACTATTTCTCTCTTTTATGTGGTTTTTGCCTCTGCTCCCCATCAACATGTGGGTCTTCACCTTTGTATCTCACTAGCACCATTATATAACTGTAATAAACTGAAACAAACTTTTTTAATATTTATATTCAATAAAGAATTGTTGTTTTATATATTCAGCCATTGAATACTCCGTTCTTTTGTTTTTTTGTTTTCATTTGAGCCTTATGGAGTGGCATAGATATTGATACGAGATGTGCCCTTGTTCAATTTTTTTGTGTCTCAGTACTCCGACTCTGTCCAGGAAGGCGCAAGGTAACTTCATTGTCAGTTGCATCCTCCTCCACCGCCTCTGTTGACCTCCTCGAGTGCTTGACTGTGGGTTGACAGTAGGTGGGATCTAGAACTTCCTCATCAATTGTTGTGTTTGCACTCCCCTCACCCTCAGACCGAGCCTCTTCTTGCCCTGACCAAATATTTAAGTTGTCATCCCAATCTGGTATCTGCGTCTCATCGTCATCAGTATGTTCCTCATTGTCTATAACAACAGGTGTTACAGTTTGTGAATAAGGGTCAACATTATACTCAGAAACTTGGTCCTCACGGCCTGAATCAGAGTCACAAAGTTTCTGGGCATCACTGCAGACCATTTCCTTGTCTGTACTCACTGTAGCTTGGTAGCACACCTCTGATTCCCAGGCTATAGTGTGACTCAACAGCTCTGCAGACTCAGCCATCTCAGTTCCACAATACTGTGCAGGGCTGATGGAGACTTCAAAGCTAGGAGAAAGCAAGTGTGATTGGGATGACAACTCAAAGGACTGGTGTTTTTTGGATGCGGTAGTTGAGGTGGCGGAGAGGGCACTTGTTGGACCACTTGAGATCCATTCAAGCATTTTCTTTTTTTGGCCATCATCTACCTTTATTCCAGTTGTTCGTGTCCGTAAAAAAGGAAGCACATCGGATTGTCCACGGTAAGTAGTAGACATCTTACTTTTGCTGGAAGATGGTCTATCTTCAGCAGATGTTAATGGAGCTTTGCCACCTTGCCCACGGACAAACCCTTTTTTTCCTTTTCCAACACGCCTCTTCCCCTTTCCACCAGCATCTGTCATTGTGCCACTCATTTTGATTGCGACAAGATTGTGCACTTAAAATGTGGTAGTAAAAATTGAGAGGTGGTGTAGATTGCAGCGGTGGTCTATCTTTATTAACAGCAGAATAAATAACAATAACTATCCCTGATAATGCAACTACGGCCCTTAAACTGGCAGCATAGTTTGCTATTAGAATGGCTTAGTAACAATGAGTTTGAGTGTGCAATGCAGTGGTGCTGCAAATAGCTTTGCACCAGTGGGACAATAATGGAAGTCCAACAGCCACTTTTAGGATGCCACTAAGTTTACTCAGTGTTTGCTAGTATAATGGCTTAGTAACAATGAGTTTGAGTGTGCAATGCAGTGGTGCTGCAAATAGCTTTGCACCAGTGGGACACTAATGGAAGTCCAACAGCCACTTTTAGGATGCCACTAAGTTTACTCAGTGTTTGCTAGTATAATGGCTTAGTAACAATGAGTTTGAGTGTGCAATGCAGTGGTGCTGCAAATAGCTTTGCACCAGTGGAACAATAAAGGAAGTCCAACAGCCGCTTTTAGGATGCCACTAAGTTTACTCAGTGTTTGCTAGCATAATGGCTTAGTAACAATGAGTTTGAGTGTGCAATGCAGAGGTGCTGCAAATAGATTTGCACTAGTGGGACACTAATGGAAATCCGACAGCCACTTTTAGGATGCCACTAAGTTTACTTAGTGTTTGCTAGTATAATGGCTTAGTAACAATGAGCTTGAGTGTGCAAAGGGCAGGAGGGTACAGTGGCAGGGTTGTGGGTCAGTGTAGAGGAAAGGAAGCCTCACTTTCTATCCCTCCTAATGGGGAAATGCAGCGAGGAAGTCCCTGAGCTTAGCTACACAGATGCTGTTATCTTCTGTAGCTGTTAAAATCTGTTTCCACGGACCTGACTGTCACATATGGCTCTGAGCCTGCTGTTATTAGCCCTTACAAGGGCTAATAGAAACTTCTATCCCTATTCTGTATAGCACTGTGTGTAGAGCGTACACAGCAGTATCGGAGACAGCAGCTACGCCAGTGGTGACTGACACCCAGACGTAGAAGAGATAATGGCGTCCGGACGGGCAGATACCCATTTTTATAATGCAGGGACATGTGACATGGACATCCTATCACACATGTCGCTGCTTCTCTGGCTTAAAGTCCACTTAGCTGTGTGTGTGTCTGGGATTGGCTGATATGCTGGCCCGCCCCACTACACGAGCGCGCTTAGGGAAGGAAGACAAGGGGGAAAAAAAATGGCGATCGCCATTATCCCAGCAGCAGTGATGTGAATCCGCACACTATATGCTGAAATTTCATAATAGTGTGAGTCACAGAGTGACTTACACTATTACAGTGGAAAGCCAGCTAGTAATTAGCTTGGCTTTTTGCTGCTAGAACTGTTCTCAAACGTAACTAGAACTATCGAGCTTTAGCAAAAAGCTCGAGTTCTAGTTCTATCTAGAACAGCCCCCAAAATCACTCGAACCGCGAACTGGAGAACCACGAACCGTGAACCGTGCTCAACTCTATTCCTAAGGTTCATTGTATCTGCTGAAGGGTTTAAGAAGGATCCTAGGAAGGTACAGTTGATTTCGCTCAGCCTTGGGACCTTAATTCACTGCAATAGTTTCTAGGATTTCTCAATTACTACAGAAATTGAATTAAGGGTTTTTCCAGATCATAAAACTTCTTACTGCTCTCAGAAGTAAGGGGTGGATCTTAGAGTTTGGTTAACAGATGCCATAGGGACCTTTAAAAAATTGAAAAAGTGTTTTATGTCTGCTCCAGTTCTTCTACAACCAGATAACCAGAGGGCGCCCATTGTGAAGGTGGATATTTCTGAAATAGGGATAGTGGTTATATTTTCTCAAGGTCCCAAAATGTTGACCAACTTGCGTGCCATGTGCCTTTTTTGTCTAGTAAATTTTTGTCTGCTGAGAGAAAATATGATGTTGGAAATTGTAAATTACTTACTGTTAAATTAGCTTTTGAATATTGAAGACATTTTTTAGAGGGAGCTATTCATCCAATCACAGTTGTGACAGATCGTAAAAATTGACCCTTATTTTTCTGTAGATTCAATTTTTCTAATTCGCTTAGAAACACGAGGGCTAACACTTTGCCACACAGCATTGTTTCTGTTTCTCCTCCACACCCTCAATCCTACATTCTTCCTTAGAGTATTATGATTTCTATGGTATCCTCATATTTGGAAGCAGAGATCCATGAAGCCCAGTTGTTAGCTCCTTCCACTACTGGTTATAAATTGTTTCCTCTCCTGTGTACTTGAGATTAAATCTTTTGAAGGAATTTCATGGCTCAATTTGAGTGGTGTTCCGGAGGTCACAGTTTCCTAAAAAGCTATTGGTTGACTCTGTTAGTGGTCAACCATGCATAAAAATATTAAAGATTTTGTAACTGCTTGTGAAACATGCTAAAGTAGGTGGTAGTTGGCCGGATGTAGAATTAGCTCCATTGCCATTTTTAGAAAGACCATGGAATTTGTTTATGTATTTCTTTAATGATTTACATTTGTCTTCTGGTAAAACTGTTATTTGGTGGTAGTTGACTGTTTCAATTAACAAACCCACTGTGTTCCATTTTCTGGATTACCTAATGCCAAAACGCTTTTCCAGGTGGTTTATCAATCATGTAGTAAGATTGCATGGAAGCTCTCTAAATATTGAACATTGTATCTGAAAGGGGGACAATTGGGCTCCAAATTTTGAAGAATCGTTTGCAACAATTGGGGATTGATTTGCAATTTTCTTTTATCACCCTAAAACCAATGACTGAGAGCACAAATCAGTCACTGGAGCAAATTTTAAGATATTTTGTTGTGACTCAGCTGGATGACTGGTCTTCAGAAGATATGAGCGTACCCAAGGTTCATTGTGCAGTTTTTGTACTGAACATAGACGTTACAAAAAAAACAGAGTTCAAGATGGTAAATTGGGTGCTTTACATATGCAAACCACATTTGCGAACATCCCTGTGCTCAGGTACCCTTGGTGTTCAGACCAGTGTGAGCAGCTTGCAATGTATGATTGGGTCACACTGGGGGTAACAACAGGATGATCGGATGTAGTGTGCACAAAAAAATTTAAAAACTCCTCTGTTTATGGCTGGATGCATGTGAGCGGAGAACAGAACTGCCCAACTAATGACTTTCATTGGGGTTCAGCTCAAGTCTAGGTCTTAAACTTAACTTTTTCAAATGTACGGCTGAATCTGCTGAACCAAAATTTGCCTTGGTTCGTTCATCTCTAGTTTTCTTATTTAACTTTTGCTGATTTCCCCTTTAACAGTTGGGTCAATCAGTCCACTGGTACGTTACTTTTTGTAATGATGGTTTTCATTCTCATTTTGGTAAATTTTCTAGGATGAGTTCTAGGTGTCCTGGAGTGGAGGTCATCATGTAGATGTTTGGAGAGAGATTCAAAACAATATTGGGATGGTTCAACTTTGTAAGAAATGGAAGGCCAATTGGAAACGTTCAGAAGGTTCCATCTTCAAACTAGGAGATAAGGTTTGATTATCTTCAAAACATATTAAGCTGAAATTTCCATCGATAGAGTTGGGTCCTAAATTTATTATACTATTTTGTCCATTAAGTCCATTGTCCTCATAATATCTTCTTTGGCATACTGTCCCCTCCCTTCTATGCCCTCACTCTGCCATTCCATGTCACCCCTTCTACATCCTGATCTCCACATTACTAAGTATATGTATATATATATACTATTTATATATATATATATATATATATATATATATATATATATATATAATACAGGGAAGCCCATTAATTTTATTTTATTGTTTAAAAAAATAATAAAAAAAAAAATGCATGGGCTCCCACCATATTTTGATCGCCAGTCAGGTAAAGTTACCCAGCTGTGGGCAGGGATTCTCGGCAGCCTGCAGCCATCCCTGGAAATGGTGCATTGTTTCTTAGCGCCATTTCCAGGCACTTTACCTGGCTCATTTAGTGACCCTGGTGGCAGTAGCACCCTGGGAAATAAAGAGGTTAATATCAGCTTTGTATTCTCAGATGGTACTAAGCCCAAAATTCATGGTGTCACGCCAAATTTGACATAGCTACCATGAATTTCTAGTAAACAGTAAAAAAAAACAACACATAGAAAAAAGATTCTATTAGAAATAAAACAAAAAAAATTTAGAGACTCCATCTTTATTATAAAAAAATCCTTAGTCCACAGGGCCAGCAATGTCAGCTTCATCACTCTGTACAGACAGCGTCTATACAAAGTGAGAAGCAGAGAGAGCCATGTCAGCTCTGCTTCATCGTTCTGTACAAAGCAAGAAGCAGGCTGACAGTGAGGGTATGATTCCACTTTCGTCTAGCATTGCATCACGCTGCACGGCCTTACACTCTCCGGACATGAGTGCCTCAGCTGCTCAACTGCATGGAAATACATGCAGCTGACCAGATCCTGTTGGGAGATTGTGATGCGATGCGACACTCGCACAGTGACAGTCAAAGTTCAGTTAACAGGACCTTCGATGATGTCATAGTCATGTTACTAGTCTGTAAGCCAATGTCTGTACAACATTCAAACCAGACTGGTCACATGGCTATGACATCATGGAAGGTCCTTCAGGCAGTAGTGCTTACCGGGGGGCACAGCAATGATCGGACATGGAAGCAGAAGCGGCCGGGAGACATAATCTTCAGGACGTGTTGTGGGACCTGTAAGTATAATCATAATCTTTTGTAATAATGTGCTTTTTTTTACAACCCCTGGACCTGAACTGGACCTGAACTGTAACACAAGCTTCCCATGAAAGCTCGTGTTCGGGATCATATAAAAAATCACTATGTGGTCAGTATGATTCCAGAACTTTACAGTTCGGGATCGCCCATCACTATATTTTGTCTTAAAAGGTACAAGTGAATTCAGAGAACTGGTGTGTTATATCTTCTTGAATCGGTTATCACCTTGACAGCCAGCTCAGAGAATGGCTGAATCGAACTCTGAGACTCATTAGAGGCTCTTGATGGCACTTCTTGCTATTTGTGTTGGTTACAAATGCCCACTTATGCCCCCCCCCAGATATGCACTTGACATGTGAAGAATAGATGTAAGCGTACCCCTGGAAGTTCAGTTCACCAGAGAAAGTTTGGTATGGGACCCGGATATGACCTGAACCCACATTGAAAGTCTCTAATTGGGCAGTTTTGGCTTCTGCCCACATGCATCCAGCCATGAACATAACACTTGTAAGCGAGGGTGGAGCTTTCATTTTTTATGTTTGTGCAAACTACATCCAATCACACTGTTGTTACCTCCAGTGAGAGCTATTTAAACTTCTCAAACTGCTCACACTGGGCTAAGAACTGAGTATACCTGAGCATACCAATGCTTGCATGAGTGGTTTGCATATATAAAGTACTCGAACACCGAACCCAAACTCTTCTTTTTTTTTTTTTTAAAAGTTTGTGTTTGGTATGAACACAAAACCTCAGATTCACTCATCTCTAGTGAAGAACAATTACAAATGTTTGTAACCACATTTTTTTTATCTTAGTATTCCTTTAAGGGACTAAACTGGAACCTATTGTAGGTGCCTTTTTGATCCAAATTTAACTCCTATCAAGTTGACACACTATTAATAGTAGGCATTTATGAATGAATAATGTTTTGAATACCAGATTAGATATTTACTTGGATTTTATTTTTCTATTTGCATTCTTATTCCTTTAAATAATTAATCCCGTCAATTTTATTTACAATATTTGACACTTTATTTAAAATTCACTCGGGGTAAAGTCTCTATTTAAGCTTGTTACATTGTGACTGCACTTCATTTAAGTGTGTATTATTCTAATAAACTCACCAATGATGATATTATTTAGCACTTGTAAGGGATGGCAAGAGATTACTCAACTACTAATTTGTTGAGATTTAAAAAGGAAACCAACCACCAGGATTTTGCTATATGAAGTTTTGTTGAAAGATTGGGTGCTTGGTTGCCAAAATATCTTTAATCAAATAATAGAAAACAAAAGAAAAGCCTCACCGTGAAATCATATAGTAGACCCAGTGCATACTTAGTAAGACGCCAACCAAATCCGGGCCATAAGTAAACTTAAAAATTAGAGTAGCAGGTGAGGTTTTATGAAATCATGCCTTTATTCAATTAGAATAAAAGTCCATAGTAATCATAATGATTTTTTTCTACGCGTTTGCGGTGCCATGTGCCCTTAGTCAGTAAGTAGTAAATCATTGCATCATGATATATTTTAAAACACTTGACAACCAATCACAACTAGAATTATACATACGCACAAAAACATAAATATCTAGAAATCTTTATAATTTTTGTATACTAGTGGTAAATACATGGAATATTAATATACATATAACGTATCATTTCTATGGTTCATTCCATTTAGATATTTACTACCCATTGTTATAATCCAAAAAGCCTCTCTTAATCGTACCTTATTGGTCCAATCACCTCCTTGGAAGGTTTATTAACCTTTTTCCACGCCAAAGAAGTCAAAATCACTTAAGTTACCCTCATGTTGTTCCACAAAGTGTTTTACCACACCTGAATACACTGCATTTTTATTATTTATGTTGGTAATATGTTCACTTATTCCACATTCTAATTTGCAGA
Organism: Anomaloglossus baeobatrachus; assembly: GCF_048569485.1. Lineage (NCBI taxonomy): Eukaryota > Metazoa > Chordata > Amphibia > Anura > Aromobatidae > Anomaloglossus > Anomaloglossus baeobatrachus. The sequence goes on from NC_134358.1 coordinate 282,162,156, forward strand.
TAGTACATCCTACATATCTTATTTTACAACTTTTCAAAAAAGTACAATAAATTACATGAATCGTGTCAAAGTTTATAAAACTTAATATTTTGTTTTGATCATTGATATTTTTTGTTTGTATGGCATACAAATCTACTGAAATCTACATGAAAATATTATTTTGAATGCTAATATGATACAGAACTTGACAAAATTGGAATTCATCCTCATGGAAAATAAATTTAAAAAAAGTTAAAGAGATATCCAACAATTTGTAAGAAAGATTAAGTCTTTGTTTAAAAAACTAAGCATTTTTGACTTAAAGCAATATAAAAAAAGAAGACCAATTAATAAACGTACAAAACAGTTCCATAAATGGCATGGGAATGTATACTTTGCCAATACAATTCAGTTGACAGATCAATGACTTCAACCTCAAAGGACTTTTCTGATGTGTCAATTGAAAATACGAACAGTTACTTCTGAAAACAGAAACAGTTTTAGAAATTCTTAAAGTAGAAGGTCAAAAATCGATATAGATGAGCAGAATAAAAATACTTTGAGATACTGCAGACGATAAAGATAAAAAATTCACTTGCATCAAATAACTTGAAAGCAAAGCAAAATTTCCTGTGAAATTTTTGCAATTTGAAGAATTGAATCATATTATATTCAATTATCTTGACAAGTAACTGATTGCCATCCCTTACATGGGGTAAACAATATCACCATAGGTGAGTTTATCTGAATTATACACAATTTCACTTAACAGAAAACCTTGCTAAACGAAGTACAATCAAAATGTTACATACTTTAAAAAAATCTATACGCTAATTTGATATTGGATGAAAATGATATTAGGAATAAGATTGCAATATAAAAAAAAACTAAATATTTAATCCTGCAGTTAGCAAAACATATTCTCTGTAATTAACCCTGTATGAGAGGACACACACTAGCTAGGGACCCCAACGTAGAGAAATACTTTGGCGTAGTGTTGGGGCTCTATTGCATTGATCAATTCAATAGCTAAATTTCTCTTTATTCATATGTTCATGGCAGTAATGCAGATTCCATTTTTCACATTTCATTCTTACATATAGCTATTGGATTTTTCATGTCAGTATTTACACAGCAGTTTCTGCTTTTCATATATTCCCCTTACATAGTCACTGGTGTGCATACCTTCTCTCCATATAGTGTAGATTTTTTAGGTTTTTGCACCCAGTTCAAACTCAGAATTGGTGTTCCAGACGTTATTTCTTAATAGCTTATTTCTTAATGATTTGATTTCCAGGATAATAAACATGACTATTTATCAAAGGGTTTTTTAATTGTCATAACTTGAAATGAGTGAACCTTTCAAAGTTCAATTTGCCGATCTGTGTTGAACTTTCCGATGTTCGCTGAATGGTTCGCCAAACGGATCGAAGAACATTTCTGAACTCCATTGAATTCATTGGGAGGCCAAACCTAAGGCAGAGAAAACACCTCTAGAGGTGTCAAAATGCTTCCAGAAAAGCAAAAATATGTTTTACAGTGGAGCCCCACTGTTGTGGCACAGCCATTACCTTCTTAGACTATTGACATAAGAAATATTAAGGTAAATGAGAGACAGGTATAGATCTGGTGCTCCCATACCCCTGCCAGTACAGACAAGACACAACTTGGAGACCCATCTTGACATTTAAAAACATTTCAGGCAGACAGCAGGACAGTGGCATCAATTTCCTCTCTCCACATTGCCCCAGTGTCTTTGCACAGCAGTCAGGTAGGGTCCATGCAACACACTCTATGTGGCAAGGCATTTACATTTTTAAAATCAATAGGTGGAAAAGTTCCAGGATTAGGCCTCTTGCTCCCACACCCCTGCCAGTACAGACAAGACACAATTTGCAGACCTATCTTGGAGCCTTGACATTTAAAAATATTTCAGGCAGACAGCAGGACAGTGGCATCAATTACCATCCCCCGATTGCCCCATAGTGTCTTTACACAGCAGTAGGGTATGGTCTATTTAACAAACAGGATGTGGCCCAACATTTCCATTTTTAAAATAAAGTTTGATCAGTGACAGGATTAGGCCTCTTGCTCCTTCACTCCTGCCAGTAAAGGCAAAATACAATTTAAAGAACCTACTGTACTTGGAGTCTACACATTTTCAAAAATTAAAGTCAGACAAAAACAAAAGTGGCAGCAATTGACACAGACTACAAACAGTTAAATGCTGCAACATGGATTTATAGGTCCGGCCTTGTAACAAGGCCTGAACCAGTATTTCTACCTTCACCAGAGACAGCTAGATGGCAGACAGGCATAGAGCTAGTGCTTTCAGAATGCTGGCACTACACAACTATTGGGGTGGCAAAGTCATTGGACATCCACGACTTGTTCATCTTGATGAAATTTAGGAGTTCTATACTTTCAAGGGACAGCCGGATATGCTTTTCCTTCACTACACTACCAGCAGCGCTGAAGACAAGTTCAGAGAAAACGCTGACTGCCGGGCATAGTAAAACTTCCAAGGCATGACTGGAAAGCTCAGGCTGCTCTTCCCTTTTTGAAGACTAAAATGCAAACTCGTCCAACCCCACCTTATTTCATTGATATTGAGTTTTAGATACTCCTGTACCATCCTCCCCAATCGTTCACTATATGTCACACTAATACTCTGTTTTGCTGGTGCATGCAATGGTCTTAGAAATGTGTGCCAAACCTCCCAGAAATTGCTTCTTCCACTTGAACTGCTGCTGCTAATGTTTCTGCAATAATGAAGTGAAGTTCCTCTGCTTGGAATTTTAAATGCTGCAATTCACACTGTGTGCCTCACTGCTGCTTTGTGGAAAACCACTGTTATGATGGTTTACAAGCTTGTTTCAATACTCCACCATCCATGGGTCCCTTTCCAGGGGTGAGGCATCTTGCTAAATTTACTCTTGTACCGTGAATCTAACAGAGTGGCAATCTAGTAGTCAGCACTATATCTAATCCTAACAATACGGACATCATTTTGCAGGTAATGCAGGAAGAAGGCACTCATGTATCGGGTGTTTCCATGAAGTCCAAGTCCATGTTGTGTCTGTGGCAGGGTAATGCTCAAGCCTGCCTCCTCCATCCCTTCCTACCAACCACAGTGGACAACACCTTCTTCATCTCCTGAATTTTCTGCTCCCATCACCTCTTCCTCCTCTTTTTGTTCCTCGAATCCTGTACCTACACTACCAGTTTGTCTGGTACCATGAGCCTGCTTCAATCAAAGAACCCCACCCTCCCATGACACCCGCAAGTGTGGAGACTGTCCAGATTTTACAGAAAACGCTATCCCTTCCTTATTCTTCTCTGCTTCCTCTTCTTCCTCTGGGACCACCACCTCCTCCTGCAGACTATTCAATGCGTGCTCCAACTTGTAGATGACCAGAATAGTGATGCTGATGACCACATCATCAGTGCTAACGTTCTTTGTAGTCATTTTAAAAATGTGCAGGAGGATGCAGAGGTCCTTCAACTGTCCGTACTACGCAATCGTGATTTGCCCCACATTCGGACAGTGGTGTCCAGGCTGTGCATCTTGAACAACAAGAAAAAGAGGTAGATGTGCACAAATTCAGATCACTGAAAATACATTAATAATTGAATACATTTTCTTGAAGACAAAAACAGGATTAAAGTACACAATAAAAACAATTCCTAAGGGATGGAGGAATGGTGTTGTGTTATTCAATGCACAACCTCTCTTCTTCTCTGCACCTGTGTTGTTCTTTTTAAATTTTTTAATTGTGTTTTACAATGTGCAATACAGGGTAATATTGTGGTACCGTGTTAGCCAGAAAACTCAATTGAAATACTATGTCTTAAGAATGACAAAAGTATTTTAGGAGTGATACCTTTATAGGCTAACCAGAAAAATCATATTAGCAAGCTTTCAGAGCACACAGGCTCCTTCTTCAGGCAAATTACAAATCTTTGTAGCCATACTCACTGATATCTAAGGGTGGGGCAGAAAATGGCCCAGTCGAGGTGCACACTCCACATCAATTAACATAGACCTAGAAAATGTCAGAGCAGTTTTTACTAAGAATTCAATTATATATATGGACTCAAAAAAAGGGACCAATCACCCAGAAAAAAAAAAAAAAAAAGAATGTGACTAGAGTAGCCCAAAATTATGAAAAAAGACCTCGCATCACCTCACGTAGGTGCTCTGGAGAAAACTGACAATAATATAGGATAACTCCGGCACACTACTTATTTCCCATAAGAACCAGGGAGATACAGTGAATTGATTTCAAAAATCTTTTTCTTTTATTTTGCTGGTGCACATGTGAAAAAAGTGCTGTACAAGGGTCCACCAAGTACTTGGCGGACCCTTGTACAGCACTTTTTTCACATTTGCACAGGCAAAATAAAAGAAAAAGATTTGTAAAATGTACGGATATTTCCTCAAATTCTTTTTCTAGTTATATATATATATTTTCCTCTTCTAATTTTTCTATTTATGTCATTAGGTGATGTGATGAACTGTGTCACAAGCTTACATGTTTCACAATTCACACTTTGTCTAGTGCGGTTTACCTACAACATAGTTGGACAGATCTTAAATGTGATCCTTTGGGAACGCACACGCTGTCAAAAGTGGCGAAGCGGACCGCATATGCGATCTGCTGATGTCACAATGACTACTTATGTGCGATCCCGACAGGCCCCTTCCGTAATCCAGTCCACTCTATTACCTCCATGAACTCTTTTGGTTCTCTTTGTTTCTACCCTCTTTCTGTCATCATATAATCTGTTTTTTTACTATATTAATTATAATCTATTTTTTTTTAATATACCATATTTTTCACTTTATAAGATGCACCTGATTATAAGACGCACCCCAAATTTTGTGAAGGAAAAGAGAATTTATTTTTTTTATGTTAAATGGGGTCTGTCTTATAATGCCAGTGTCCGTCTAACAAATCATATAGGGTATATGTCTTTTATAGCCCCCCATCCTATAATTAGCCCCCTTAATCTGGATATGGCCCCCTTATATTGAATATAGCCCCTTCTGCTGGCACACATCCCATACAGCTGGCACAGGTCTCCTATAGCTGGCACACATGCAATACAGCTGGTACAGATCTCCTATTGTTGGCACATATGCAATAAAGCTGGCACATGTCTCCTATTGCTGCCACATATGCAATACAGCTGGTACAGGTCTTCTATAGCTGGCACACATGCAATACAGCTGGTACAGGTCTCCTATTGCTGGCACACATGCAATACAGCTGGTACAGGTCTCCTATTGCTGGTACACATGCAATACAGCTGGTACAGGTCTCCTATTGCTGGCACATATGCAATACAGCTGGCACAGATCTCCTAGTGCTGGCACATATGCAATACAGCTGGTACAGGTCTCATATTGCTGGCACACATGCAATACAGCTGGCACAGGTCTCATATTGCTGGCACACATGCAATACAGCTGGCACAGGTCTCATATTGCTGGCACACATGCAATACAGCTGGCACAGGTCTCATATTGCTGGCACACATGCAATACAGCTGGCACAGGTCTTATATTGCTGGCACACATCCCCCTGTGTTAGATATCGCCCCCATGCTGCTGCCCATAGTAAAATAAACTCTTTCCTTACCTTCTCCAGCGCTATAATCCCTCGTGTCTTCCTACGGGGGGTTGAGCTCCTCCACTTCCTGGTTATCGTGCCGGTCATGTGATTGTCACAGCAGAGTAACATGATCTCTGCGTGCCTGATCACAGCATCAGCAGTGAGATCGGGGAGACACCGGGAGACACACTGGAGGAGGTAAGGAAAGCTTTTTTATTTTAGAATGGCCAGCAGCATGGGGACCATATCTAACACGGGGAGAGGGGGCCAAAGGGCATGTGCGATCAAAGGAGGGTGCAGGCAGATATAATATGTGCCGCTCCACCAGCCCATCGCCGCAGTGTGGTTTCAGCACCACGGTGATGGACAGCGGCTGTGCATATTATATGAGCGGGAGCAGGAGATCAAAGGCCCCCTCCCGCAGCTTCACAAGCCTCTACCAGCCTCCACCAGCCCCCCCAGCAGCCCCCAGCACGGCTCCAGAATTGCCCCCACCTCCCCTGGACCCATATATTCAGATTATAAGATGCACCCCATACTTTCCCCCAAAACTTGGGGGAACAAAAGTGTGATTTATAAAGAGAAAAATACGGAATATATATATATATATATATATATATATATATATATATATCTTGTCTAGTGCGGTTTACCTACAACACAGTTGGACAGATCTTAAATGTGATCCTTCGGGAACGCACACGCTGTCAAAAGTGTCGAAGCGGACCGCATATGTGATCGGCCGATGTCACAATGACTACTTATGTGCGATCGCGACAGGCCCCTTCCGTAATCCAGTCCCCTCTATTACCTCCATGAACTCTTTTGCTTCTCTTTATTTCTACCCTCTTTCTGCCATCATATAATCTGTTTTTTTTATATTAATTGTAATCTGTTTTTTTTTTAATATATATATATATATATATATAATTATGCTAGGTGAACCACATACAGATGTTATTGTGTGGCAACGTTATCCAATGTTAGGTTATGTCCTTCTGGGGCTAGTGTAACCAATTTGAAAATCCAGTAGCTTTCTTTTTTGATCAGCTTGATCAGCTTGGTTAATGAATGTGGATCTTTACTGTTAATAGAGTCTATAATAGTAAGTGTCATTTTTTTAGGGTCCCTATTGTGTACAGAATTATAGTGTCTTGAGACACTATGTAGTGTATGACCTATTTTAATGTTGTGTCGGTGTTTGTTGAGTCTTGAGTGCATCTCTTGTATCGTCCGACCTACATATTGGATGCCACAGGGGCTCTCTAACAGATAAACTACATATGTGGATTGGCAGTTTAATTTATGCTTTATTGTGAAGGTTTCACCTGTGGTCTTGGAGGTGAAAGTTTTTTCCCCTTTTGTTATGACTTGGCAACATAAACATTTAGGTATTTGACATGGATAACTACCCCATACGTTCAGGTTGTCGACCCTTGCTATTGATGGTCTTATAGAAGTATTACTAGGTGCAACCATATTACCTAGGCTCCTATTTTTCTTATAGATGATAATGGGTTTGTGAGTTATGTGCTCTGATAGGATAGGGTCACCCTTTAGTATGAACCAATATTTGTTAAGCAACTTTTCAATATGAGTTCTCAGTTGACAAAAGGTGGTGACTAGACTCCATTTTGATAGTCTCATTTTTCCCTCATTTTCTGTGGGATTAATTTGTTTTGGTTGCATACATATTTCATGGGTAAGAGAATTTTTTTTTATAAAGGCATCATGTAGCAGCTTTTTAGGATACCCTTTCTCTAAAAACCGTTGTTTGAGAATTTTGGATTCTTTCTCGTAGTCCTTGTCAACCGTACAATTTTTTCGTATCCTTCTATATTGTCCATATGGGATGTTACGAAACCATCTTGGTAGGTGTCCGCTGTCAAATTTCAGATAACTATTTACATCCATGGATTTGAAGTGCGCCGATGTTGTGCTCCTCCTCTGATTCACCATAAGATTTTAGCACCTAAAGGGTTAAATGACCCAATGACCTAATTTTACGGCACACCCAGAAGTTTTACTTGTGGGGTTTTATTCTATCTATAAATTCAATGTATTAAAGTGCTCTTGTTTACCTGAGGAAAGCAACATTGGTTTTGTTACAAGACTGGCAGCCCATCTTACTGGCGCTCAATCAGACCAAAACTTTTAATCTACTAGACACACACATAGAGACAGACACAGAGATAGAGAAAGACAGACAGACACAGAGATGGAGACCGATAGACTGATACAAATACAAACAGAGATAAAAATAGTCAGACAGAGACATAGACACAGACAGACAAGGAGAGAGACAGACAGACAGCGACACACAGACAAAGACTGGGAGAGAGACAGAGACAGTTACTATCCCGGGCAACGCCCGGGTACTACAGCTAGTAATATGTATAAGAAGCTGTGAAGAGGTTCATAATGTGTATAGGAGGCTAAGTGGGGGCTCATACTAATATATATATATATATATATATATATATACACACACAGTACAGACCAAACATTTGGACAGACCTTCTCATTCAAAGAGTTTTCTTTATTTTCATGACTGAAAATTATAGATTCACATTGAAGGCATCAAAACTATGAATTAACACATGTGGAATAAAATACTTAAAAAAGTGTGAAACAAATGAAAATATGTCTTATATTGTAGGTTCTTCAAAGTACTAACCTTTTGCTTTGATTACTGCTTTACACACTCTTGGCATTCTCTTGATGAGCTTCAATAGGTTGTCACTGGAAATGGCCTTCCAACATTCTTCAAAGAGTTCCCAGAGATGCTTAGCACTTGTTGGCCCTTTTGCCTTCACTCTGCGGTCCAGCTCACCCCAAATCATCTCGATTGGGTTCAGGTCTGGTCCCTGTGGAGACCAGATCATCTGGCGTAGCACCCCTTCACTCTCCTTCTTAGTCAAATAGCTCTTACACAGCCTGGAGGTGTGTTTGGGGTCATTATCCTGTTGAAAAATAAATGATGGTCCAACTAAACGCAAATCGGATGGAATAGCATGTGCTGCAAGATGCTGTGGTAGCTGGTTCAGTATTCCTTCAATTTTGAATAAATCCCCATCAGTGTCACCAGCAAAGCACCCCCACACCATCACACCTCTTCCTCCATGCTTCACGATGGGAGCCAGACATGTAGAGCCCATCCGTTCACCTTTTCTGCTTCGTACAAAGACACGGTGGTTGGATCCAAAGATCTCAAAGTTGGACTCATCAGACATAAGCACAGATTTCCACTGATCTAATGACCATTCCTTGTGTTCTTTAGCCCAAACAAGTGTCTTCTGCTTGTATTTTATAAATATTTTTCTGCACATTATATTTTTATACAGGATGCAGCCAGGCCCTTTAACTTAGGCCATGTAAACTGGGGTCTCCGTTCATGTATAGTTCACTTATATGGTGCTGGGCAGCCGGCCTAGTCTAATAGTATGGCCGTAATTAATAGGTTGCTAGCCAGACACTGTGCACCTACATGGGTGAACAACACCCCATGCAAATCTATTTTGTGTGCAATTTTATCACCAAGCAATCACCACCTCCATGCATTCATAGTTTGTGAGTGGTTGCTTCATTAGTGTTTTCCACCTGAGATGCCTCAATCTTAAATTGGGAGCTTTGCTGCATCCTGTAAGTGCATTAGATCCTTTGGCCTAGGCAGGTTAAAACTGCTGTCCTCGTGTTGCTGTAATTGCTGAATTTTTGGAGGAAATAATATTCCTCTTTTTGTTGCCTTTTTTGGATGGTGAAACATGTGGTGTGCTGGGTCTGTGGGATTGATCAAAATCCACAGGTATGTCCACTTCCATAACAAGTAATGGGCTGTCACTCACCCTGACTATAGCGGGTACACAAGGAGGTTCTGTGGCTGGAGATCTAGGTGAGAACAGTTTTGAGGGTGATGGAGGAGGAAGAGACATCAGATGTGGTTCAAGGGGTGTCGGGTGATTGGGGATGCCAACTAGGCCGTATTTAGTGCAGTAAGATTCCCAGACAAATGCATGTTGGTTGCTTATGTGCATGTAGTAGACAAATTATTTGAACTTATGCCTCTACTGAGTTGTTTTTTTACAAAGTTTGCAGAGAACATGAGTGGTATCATCCATTCCACATGCAAAAGAGCCCCAGGCTAGACAACGCTTGACTGCCCCTGCGAAATGTAGACCTGCCGCCACTGCTGGATACAGCCAGAGTTGTGGCTGAGGATGCAGTGGTTGTCCTGTGTGCATTACTACTTGTCTCTGCAGAAATTACCTTGTCTTCCTCCTCCTCCACCTTTTCTGCTAACTTACTCAACGTCATTGTCTTCCTCTCTGTTGTCGCACTCATCGCCCTGACAGTCACCCACCTACTCTTCCTGACCTGACAGACGTGTCTTCATAGTGCAGTACGCATGGGTCTCAGGTATATGAGTATCATTATTATTACCTCCACCCCTGGGGGGTTATATCGGTAAATGAAGTTTTGGCTACTGTTTGGATCCTAATTCATCCGGGGTCAGATCCACCTGACAAAGATTTCGGGCATCAGTGCAGATGCTTTCCTACTGTTCAGTCCGTGAATCTTCGGAGCAGACCTCTGATAGGATAGAATGTATGAACAGCTCTGCAGACTTTCCCATGTATGGTTCCCCACAGTCAGTTGGGCGGTTGGAGTGTTGTGATGCAGAAGGAAACAAGTGTAATTGGGGTGGCATATTTAAGAAATGAACTGTGTTTGATGTTGAGGTGCAGGAAGAGGAGGATAGGCCACTTGATGCAATGCTTGCTATGAACTCTAGCACATGCTGTTTCTTGCCCTCATTTACAAGTTGAAGTGATGTATGGCTGGCAAAGAAATGGAGTGGAGTAGCCCAATCGGTAACAGAAGTTGTTCTCAGTTCTCTTGGGATAGGACGAGCCAGTGTTTACTCAACAGAGCTTTGACTAACATTAGAATGTCCCCAATGTACACCTCGAACAGCCTACCTATTCCTCCTTCCGCCACAACCTTGTGATTTACCACTCATGTTTAATGTTCCTTTGAAATAGATGTTTCGCAACCCTAGGACCACACCTGTCAGACACCTGATACAAAAGAAAAATTCTGCATTTCTTGGCTAACATGGCAATATTGGGATGGCCCATTTAAGAATTTAAGGTCATTCGCATAGTGGAAGACCCAGCCACAAACCATCTTTAGTGCTCTTACTGGAGGAAGAAGGATGTTGGCCAAAATCTTGCGATACATGACCTCATCCATTCTCCCTTCAATATGGTGTGGTAATCCTGTCCCTTTTTGCAGAAAAGCAAACCTAAAGTATGATGTTTCCCCCAAATGCTTCACAGTTGGGATGGTGTTCTTGAGGTTGTACTCATTCTTCTTCTTCCAAACGTGTTGAATGGAGTTGATACCAAAAAGTTCTATTTTGGTCTCGTCTGACCATATTACTTCTCTAGATCAGCCAGATAGTCATTGGTGAACTTCAAATGGGCCTGGACATGTGCTGGCATGAGCAGGGGGACATTGCATGCCCTGCAGGTTTTTAATCCATTACAGCATAGTATGTTACTAACTGTAAGCTTTGAGACTGTGGTCCCAGCTCTATTTAGGTGATTGAAAAGGTCCTCTCGTGTAGTTCTGGGCTGATTCCTGATCTTTCTCACAATCATCCTTACCCCATAAGTTGAGATCTTGCATGGAACCTGAGACTGAATAAGATTGACAGTGATTTTGTTTTTCTTACATTTTCTAATAATTGTGCCAACAGTTATTGCCTTCTCACCAAGCTGCTTGCCTATTGTTTTGTAGGTCATTCCAGCTTGTGCAAGTCTAAAATTTTGTTCCTAGTCCTTAAACAGCTCTTTGGTCTTGGTCATGTTTGAGAGGTTGGAGTGTGATTGATTGCACAGGTATATGTATTTTATACAGGTAAGGAGCTCAATCAGGTACAATTAAAACAGGCAATAAGTGCAGACTATGAGGGATTCTTAAAAGAAATAGCAGGTCTCTGGGAGTAAGAGTTCTTGCTGGTTGTAGGTGATCAAATACATATTTCATGCAATAAAAATCTAATTCATTATTTAAAAATCCCACAATGGGATTTTCTGGATTTTTTGGGGTATTCTGTTTGTCACAGTTGAAGGATACCAATGATAATAATTACAGATCTCTCCATTATTTGTAGGTTGGAAAACTTGCAGCATTGGAAGTGTATCAAATATTTATTTTACCCACTGTTTATATATGTATTTGTAGAGTTGGCAGCCTTGAAATTGTTCCAGAAAATGAAGCACTTCTCCCAGAAAACTATTTCGAATACACGTTTTGTATACATACATTTTTATTTTCCTTGTGTGCGTTGCAACAGAACAAAAAATACAGAAAAAAAAGTCAAATTTGCACATAATTTTACAGAAAACCCCCAAAATGTGCTAGACAAAACTAGCCACCCTCAACTTAATATTTAATTGCACACCCTTTGGAATAAATACCTGCAAAATAATCACTTCTTATAACTATCAGCAAGCGTCTTACGCCTCTAAATTGAAATCAGCAGTGTATCAAATACTTATTTTCCTCACTGGCACATGGACATGCTGTAAATTTGATTTTCTCCACCACACATAAAAGTATTATAAACTCACATTCACTAGTATTTTATTTTCTTATTTTTTTTTGTTCACATCTGAAGTCCGAAGTTATATAAACTTGTTTTACCATTCTAATATATATCATGAGAATGGCAATTTGTGGCAAATGCTAATTTCTAACCAACAATTTTAAAATTATTTCATAATTTTCATTATAAATCTCTTCTTTCCATGGGTACATTTGCACTGTCCTTTCAGAACCATTATTTCAAGGTTTATAATGGAGTGACCTGTCTTAGAAAAATGATGTCCCTCAGGCATGTAGTAATTTTAGTCTTGATGATGAGTTACAGTGTGTCTGCCGGGATTTATTTTAGTCTGTAACTTTTGCCTGGTTTTAAGAATGCATTTTATTCCTATTAGTGAGCTAAATGCCTAAAATCCAAAGCTTTGCATGTTCAAATCCTTTTTTTTCTTCATAGTAATATATATGATGTATAAGTTTATAGAAATACATTTTCCTATTATGTTCTGCATCGTTAAGAAAAATCTATTGTGTCAACAAACTCTTTTTTTATATTAAAAGGGTTTTCCAGGATTAACTTTTATATGTCCACAGGCATGTAAGGTATGCAGATATGCATCTTCGTTGTAAAATAAAAGGAGGTCATAAAGACTATTTTCATCAGGTGGATCCAAGGAACCACAGTCTGATACTGCTCATGTGATAATTTTCCGAACTGTAGATGTCAGTTCATTTTTTTTTACTAAAATGTTTATTTAAGATTCTGTTTATTTACAAATTACTAGTAGACATTGTGTATTGAAAACTAATATATTTATAAAATCCATAGTGCTGAAAATCACTTGTTCGTTGCCCTTTCAGATGCATGGTCAGAATCCCGAGCACTTTTCTAAAAAATCAGCACTGTATGGTTTTGTTCAGTAACTGTTTGCGGTTGCATTAATGCTTTTCTTCTATGTTACTATTACTTTGGCAACATAGTGGTGCTGTATGATGAGCAGAGGGAGGTGTTTAATGAGGGTAGGGGGTAGGGAGAGGTCAGCGGGGGAGGCAGACAGTTGTTTGTTTGTTTGTTTTTTCTTAATAAATGTGTAGATTTTTTTGGCTGCCAATTAGGGTGCAGAAACCATCCACAACTTTCAGACACAAGGGCTTGTGTCATTGGCTAACTAAGATCCATGTCCCTTTGCAGATAAGAAGTGGGCATGCAGCGTCGGTGCCATTTTGAGACTGCTACAGAGTGAGGGTGGTGCTGCTGCATATAAATGCAGATACATACAAATTCATAATATTCTGTGCTCCTGGTACCAATTAATATTGCAGTATCTAAATACGGATTGCTAATTCTATGGTACTGCAAGCAATTTAAGTTTCAGCATTTAAATTCTGATAGCTAAATCTGTGGTCTTGCAGTCTGCCCCGAATCGACATTTGAGCATCTAAATCCAGATTACTAATTATATGGCCTACCAAAAATTTAAATTTCAGCATCTAAATTCTGATAGCTAAATCTATTGTCTTGTAGCCTGTCCCAAATCGAAATTTCAGTGTCTAGAACCTGATTGCTAGTTCTGCTAGTTCTGTGGTCCTGGCACAAATAGACATTTTAGCATTGATGGAGGAGCAAGAAGAAGAAGTGGAGGTTATGTTGCATTTCTGCCTTAAACATTGATCATTAAGAGGTGCAGGCATGGTGCTCTGAGAGCCCTGCCAAATTGAGGCAAAACCCAACAAGGAGACCAAGCTTGGAATCTCAACATTTACAAAAAATTGGTGCAGACACTGGTACAGTGGCCTCAACTGCCCCAGAATACAAATAGTATAATGGGGCAGTGTGCATGCAGGGGACATGGCTGGGACAGAACATGGCCCAGCATATCTACCTTAAAAATTGATCAGTAAGATGAGGATGAATGACAGGTTTAGGCCTGGTGCTCTGACACCCATGCCACTACAGACAACACACAACAAGGAGACTCAAGTTGGAGTATCCACAATTCAAAAAACACGAAAAGTGGTATCAATTGCCACTACAAGCAACATACGGGAAGCTGCTGATAAGTCTTTGGCTTTGTGATCTTGTTTTGTTTCTATGGTAGTGAATGTTACATCACATGAAAGCATTATGTGTCTGAAATATAATTTCAAAATTTTGTATTTGTTGCATATAGCAACAATGTTCTACTCACGCAGGAAAACAAAATTGCAGAGTCTAATGTGATATTCAGAGCAACTGAGAGTGGAGGTGTTATAAAATTCTTGTTTCTGCAAGGAAAGTCTGTGACGGATATTCATGGTGATATTTCTCAGACATTGGGGGATCAATGCTCTTCATACTCCACAGTTAAGAACTGGGTTGCCAAATTTAAAACAGGCCACTTAAGCACCAATGATGAGGAATGTCCTGGACAACCAAGAGTGGTTGTTGCTCCAGAGATCGTCGATGCTGTGCACAACCTCCCACTGGAGAATTGACGAATTTCAGCTAATGCAATAGCAGACATCATGGGGATTTCTCGTGAATGTGTTTTTGTTATTATCCATGAGCATTTGGACATGAGGAAGATATCTCCAAAATGGCTCCCCAAATGTTTGTCAACAGATCAGGGAAACATGTGAATGAAAACTTTCCGGTCCATTTGTCAGCGTTTCCGGACTGAGGAGAACTTTCTGGATCAACTGGACACTATGGATGAGACCTGGATTTATTTGTATGACCCTGAAAACAAGTAACAGTCAAAAGAGTAGAGGCACAGTGGTTCTCCTCATCCAAAGACGTTCAGGGTGCAAAATCAGCCACAAAGGTGATGGCATCTGTGTTCTGGGATAAGAAGGGCATGCTGCTAGTAGACTACCTTCAAAAGGGTTCCACCATCAATACAAGATATTGCATTAAACATTTGGACCAATTGAATGCAGTTCTTAAGGCCAAAAGGTGCGGCAAGCTGTCCAAAGGAATCTTGTTCCTGCAAGACTACGCCTCCGCTCACACCGCACCAGTGACCACAGCAAAACTGGAAGAGCTGGACTTCCAGCTGGTTGACCACCCAACTTTTTCCCCAGATCTAGCTCCCTCTGACTATAATTTGTTTCCAAACCAGAAAAAACATCTCAAGGGTACCAAATTTCAAACCATTTCTGATGCTATCCAAACAAAGGAGAGAAAAATCAGCTCACCGAGTTGCTGTGGTCCGCTGTATATCCAGGGCTGCGCACGGAGGGCTGGGCTGCCATGTAGAAATCAAGAAAGAAAAATATCCAGCGTGGTCCAAATTCTCGTATAAAAAGTCATCTTTATTATTTAATCCTTAAAAATAGGGGTTTACAGGCGGTCAGCAAAATACATGGATATTAATGGGACCCCACAAAGCTACGCGTTTCGACGTGAGTCTTAATCATGCTGATTTCTGATGCTATGGCTTACAGAACTTGAAATACCAATGTAAAAAATGTATAATCAAATACATCTTAAGTTCAATGGTGGATAAAAGTGAGGTGTTGTAAATGGTGTAGGGGTCTGTAAAAAAAATAAGTTAGAAAAGGGTTAAAGCAGTACATACTTATCGACTCTCCCCACCACTGCAGTGCTACTTCTAGGTCCACTAATTATCACTCCTACATATTCACTGCTTTCCCCTTCCCCATCATCTCTGTGTGCCGTTGGATCACACCCCCACCCTCTGAGACAGCATCTGTGATTGGTTGGAATCACAAATGCTGAGTCCTTACACTGGTAATAAAGTCCAATCTGCCCTTACTTAAACAGGATAGTAAATTAAAACAGATATTGTCGCAACCTATAAACTTCATTTCTAAAAAGGCCTATGTATTTTACTTTCTCCAAGTTTTTTCTAAAATGTAGCCAATGTGAGGTCTCGGCTTGGCTTCACATTAAGGGCTTTTTTCAGTGTGGACATTGTATTTGTTCATGCTGCAATCAAGTCACTATGGGTAATACTTTTACTTTTAGCCCTAATAATGAGACTTACAATATTAAAAGTTATATTAATTGCAACACAACTTATGTTGTATATCTTATTACCTATGTGGAGTTTAAATTGCAGCATGTTGGCTGTACCTCTGGTCCTTTAAAGAATTGCATTCACGGGCACTTGTTTAATGGTGAGAAAGTTAGCCTACTGGTGAAAGGCGGTGACCACAGATGGATCCTTCACGATAGAGAGTTGTGGATTTTTTTACTTCAAACAAGGTAACCCACAGGTATTAATTTAAGGAAAGATTTAATTTATCATTGTGAAAAATAATGTATCATGTTTTTAATGATTATGTATTTTCAATTAGTGTATTTTTGCTTTCATTGTATTTTTCATGATGTCAGTTTTTACTTTTCAATCTTTCATTGTATCCCTGTTCTGATGGGCAGAATACATGGGTAACAGCTATGCAATGAGTAAGGAAATGTTGTCCAAAACATGGAAAAAGCAGTGGAAAATGTAGTCACACAGCTGCAGAATTGTGGACATCTATCTAAGCAGAGCTTCAGAAATGGCTGTCTCCTTTGAACCTGGAGCAGGGAAATACAATGTACGATAACAGTGCCAACCTAGTGGCAACTCTACGCTGAGGCTACCTCACAGACATGCCTTGCATGGCTGACATCCTAAGCCTGGTTGTTCAGCAATTTTTAGGCAACTATATCAGGATGGATGCGCTGCTGCAGAAGGCATGGTCGTTGTATGCTCCCTTTCGCTATCACAACCAGTGGCTCATTAAGTTAAATCGCGACAAAGGTCTTTTGGCCTACCAATTAACCAGATCATATGCGTTGTGTCAACACAGTTGCAGAGACTGTGGCAGCAGCGATGCACCCTGGTGCAGTATGTCATGACGCATAGCCTGTGCTAACGCAGTGCGACTGTGAGGCAAATCACACTTGCGAAGTGAGCACAGATGAAGGACCTCTGCACCCTTTTGCACAATTTCAAAATGGCTACTAAGATGATAAGCGCTGATGATGTCTTTATCATCACTATTCCAGTCATCTACATGCTTGAGCATACTTTGAGTAGTATGTGGGAGGAGGTGGTTGTGACAGTTGAAGTGGAGGAAGCAGAGGAGGCTGCAGATTGGAAACCAATATCTCTATGGTCTGAACTGTAATTGCAAAGATGAGTGGAATGGGGGAGTGGAGTCCATCAATTGAGGGGGGGTCATGGTACCAGACAAACTGTTACTGAATGTGCAGGAGCCGAGGAACAAATGAACAAATGGAGCATGACGTCAAGGTAGAGGCAATGGGTGCACAACTTTTAAGAGATGAAGAAAACATTGATCCCCTCTCTGTTGTCCGTGAACGGTGGTAGGGGACGAAGGAAGCAAGCTTGTCTGTTACCACACCACCAACATGACTTCAGTACTGTTAGCAGTGTCCTCATGGATAAGTACATCCAGCTGTCCCCTGAAAGTGTAGACTAACTTAATTTCATCAAGATGAACAAGTCATGGATCTCCAACTTTTCCACTCCAGTGGCAGACTGTGCAGACTAGGCGATAGTGTTGTTTTTAGTTTGCTGCATTCATCGCATGTATTTGCAGTCTGTGCTACCTTTGTCATGGCTTCTGTAGCTACTGTTGCTACTGCTGCTGACGTTACTAAAGAGTGCCTTTGGTTTTTGCAACAATCAA
Source organism: Anomaloglossus baeobatrachus (assembly GCF_048569485.1). Classification (NCBI taxonomy): domain Eukaryota; kingdom Metazoa; phylum Chordata; class Amphibia; order Anura; family Aromobatidae; genus Anomaloglossus; species Anomaloglossus baeobatrachus. Next base: position 282,180,008 of record NC_134358.1, read on the forward strand.
AAGGTGTATCCACAGCTGTTACTTTTACAATTTAGCTTTTTGTTATGTAAAAAGCACCTAATATTCTTTTTATTCCTCCTCCTTTCTCTTCCTCCTGAGTCATGACAAGCCAAATTTTTAGGAAATGGAAACTCCTTTTCAGTTCTCCTTGTTGTACGAGGTGCTGCTGATAAGTCTTTAGCTTTACCCAAAAAAGTACAATTTTATTGAATACAAAATCTCATAAAATCACACATAGTAAAAGAAGGGGAAAAAGAGGTAAAGTGCAAAATAAGGAGCAGCAGAATTATTGCAGGTAAGTAATTTGATGAGCACAAAAGTCTAGTGGGACATGAAACATTCCACAATATAGTCTAAGGGCATTCAATACATCCCACTTCATGCACCCAGGGTGCTTACACGGTATTGCCAATGCTTAAGTCAGCCAAACAGGTGATTAAGTTACACACCCGTCAGTGTAAGGGTCAGCACACCACCTCCGTACAAAGGATCAATATGACACATGACAAAAATAGTAAATCAGTGTATTTAGCCTGCCTAGTAGCCCATGTCATACATTCACATGTCCCATGCACGGAGGCTGAGGGAAGACCCAAACACTGCGTGGTGAAAACCGTCTAGAGTGCAACAAATGGTCCGGGTGTGAAGAACTCAGCGTCCATAGGTGAACACGCTGCAACCACATAGTAAGTCAGCTGAACAGGTAAATGAATTACACACTACTACTCAAAGTATGCTCAAGCATGTAGATGACTGGAATAGTGATGATAATGATATCATCAGCGCTTACCATCTTAGTAGCCATTTTGAAATTGTGCAAAAGGGTGCAGAGGTCCTTCACCTGTGCCCACTCCGCAAGTGTGATTTGCCTTACAATCGCACTGCGTTAGCACAGGCTATGCGTCATGACATACTGCACCAGGGTGCATCGCTGCTGCCACAGTCTCTGCAACTGTGTTGACACAACGCATATGATCTGGTTAATTGGTAGGCCAAAAGACCTTTGTCGCGATTTAACTTAATGAGCCACTGGTTGTGAATAGCGAAAGGGAGCATACAGCGACCATGTCTTCTGCAGCAGCACATCCATCCTGATATAGTTGCCTAAAAATTGCTGAACAACCAGGCTTAGGATGTCAGCCATGCAAGGCATGTCTGTGAGGTAGCCTAAGCGTAGAGTTGCCATTAGGTTGGCACTGTTATTGCACATTGTATTTTCCTGCTCCAGGTTCAAAGGAGACAGCCATTGCTTAAGCTCTGCTTAGATAGATGTCCACAATTCTGCAGCTGTGTGACTACATTTTCCACTGCTTTTTTCATGTTTTGGACAACATGTCCTTACTCATTGCATAGCTGTTACCCATGTATTCTGCCCATCAGAACAGGGATACAATGAAAGATCGATAAGTAAAAACTGACATCATGAAAAATGTAAGAGAGTGAACTATAACAATACAGGGCGAGCATTAGGACCCTGCAGAGTCTGCCTGTCTGTCTGAGCGATAAACAGGAAGTAGTTGTGGAGATCCAGGAAATGCGGAGAGGGAGTTTGGTGTCCATGGCAACGGGTTTTGAAAACGTAGTAGGTGAAGCAATATGGGCCTTAAAAAAAGTTGGTTGTAAGCCCCTTTTGGTGACCAAGAGACTTGTTGGTGAACAGAGCCAGTGACAGCATCGGAGGAGAGTGAAGGGAAACAGAAATTGCAAAGACAAAACCACATCACTGTGTGATAAGCGATCCAGTTGTGCGGACCTGGGTCCAACTGAAAGAGCATCTGAGGAGAAGCTGAGGAGATGTTTCCCTCCCTGACAGAGCAAGTGATTGATGTCCAGTAAGGCCGTGAGTGACTGCGATAAGAGAGACGGCGTCCGGTGTCATCCCCATTGGAAGGATTCTGACAAGCCCTGGAAAGGAGTGATCCCCAGACTGCACCCTGAGGCTACAGAATTAAAGTGCTTGACAGGTGACTCTGGCATTGGCTGATAGCTGCCAAACTTTGTTTTCTTTTTCTTTTTTTTGCAATAAGTACTTATTTTTGGCACCAAAGTTTTATTTTTATTTTTATTTTTCTGGACTTGCTGCAGCCCACGCGGAAACACACCGGTGTAAAGTTACATTGGAGTTTAATGGTACCATAGGTTGTGAGATACCCGGGTATCCCTGTGATAAGTGTATAGTTATCATTAATTTAGTGTATTGTATTATTATCTGTGATAAGTTATACTCAGTGCGCCATCTCAGAGGTTCCATTAGGCCACCCTCACCTAATTTACATCGTCTTTCCAGTTTGATAAGTTTAACGTGTAGGTAAATTTGTTCCGGGTCCCAAATGTGATTTACATATACTGGGATCTCTGAGATCGGTGCATTGATTTTCGGCTAGCGCTTAGTGTGTGAAATTATTAATGGTAATGTTTTTAAGGGGATTTTGAGCTTATTATATTCTTCATTTCACCGTAATTTGATCCCCATTTCAGTAAATTACTGTTGTTCATTTCTGCCTCAGTCTCGGTCTGTGACTCACTGGATCTTAATAGGACCTCTGGTCATTACATTTTTGGCGTAGTCGGCAGGATCCAGTGTTTGTCATGGACGGAGGCGGCGAGGGAAGAAATGATCCCACCGCATCAGCAGCCCCGCTGCTGGGTGCGGGTCTTTTGGCAGCCGCGGCGAATGTGGGAGGGCATGTACCGGTAGGAGCTTTACTCCAGCACATGCCGAAATACGACGGGCGTAATATGGCGTTGCAGGATTGGGCAGAGAGGGTCCAGAGTATTCTGCGGATGTGTAATCTGACTCCCGCATTACGAGCAGAACTGGCATTGAACGCACTAGAAGGCGACGCTAGGCGGACGGTGATGGTACGACCTGAGGCTGAGAGAAGTACGTTAGAGAAAATTTTGGTACTGTTAGAGGGGAGTTCTGGAGGCCGGGCCCGTATGACCTAGCTTCGATCATTTTTCTTTAACCACCCTCAAAAGGAAAGTGAGTCTCTGATGCAGTACTCTAATACGCTACAGGAAACATTGAATGAAGTGCAGCGACTAGACCCAGGAGCCCTGGGAGCGTTCCGGGAGGTAGACCACTTGCTCCGGGACCAATTCATCACAGGGTTAGCTAACAGGCTCCTTCGGGATAAACTGTATGAGGTGGCCCGGGCTTCGCCAGAAATATCTTTCTGGCAGATTTACCAGGCCGCGGTGGAAAGGGAGGCAGAGTCCACTCTGGTAGTTCAAGGGGCTGTGGACAGTACACGGCTGGAGGGAGGCGGAATGCAATTGTCAGGAGCTGAAGGACTGGTAGATGTTGTACAAGCTCTGCGTGCTGAGTTGAAGGAGCTAAAGCTGGAAGTGTCTAAAATCAGAGCTGGGTCGTCCCCTACTCCCCTGGAGAGGCCACCAGCTACACCCTCTGGGATGGTGATTCCACTGACAGCCGGACCGCCCTCTTTGAATGACTCAAGCCCCCGTCCCCGGGGAGCAGTCACCTGCTGGAGGTGCGGGCGCCGGGGACACATCTCACTATACTGCCGGATGTCCACAGTCCCCGAGACTCCTCCGCCGACGTTAAACTCCCAGCCGCGGCCTTGAGGGGGCAATTCGCAGCGGCCCCCCCCCTCACAAAGCCCCCAACGGAATGAGCAAGATTTGTTTGCATGGAGTCCAGTCTTAGAAGCAGAATTTGAAGGACGGAAGATGAATTGCTTGGTTGATACGGGATCTGAATGTACCATTATGCCTCTAGAAGTTTTCGAGAAATACTTCAGTCAACTAGTGGTTCCCGAAGATGGTCGAATGATAAGACTTACTGCCGCTAACAATGGCCAGCTGACGGTGAAAGGGATCGTGTGGATGAGACTGAAAATGTTTGGTCAAGAGCTGGGTCAGAAAGGGGTAGTGCTGGTGGACCACCCCCCTAGAAGAGGGATGGAAGTGACACTGGGAATGAACATTCTGTGAGATCTAAATCATCAGATGTATGCCCGTGAGGGACCCCGTTACTGGACTCGTGCTACAGGTCACCGACCGACACAGAGAATGTTACACCGCCTAGTGCTGAACTGTGATCTGCTGAAAAGTGCAGTCCCTTGGGGCCGGGTGGGCCTTGTCCGAGTGCCATCACGGACCACGATTTCACTGGCGCCCCAACAGGAGGAACTCTTGATGTTGCCAGTGGGGGCGGCGCAGAGGCTGAATGGACTTGAGGTATTACTTGAGCCAGCCCCAGAGAAGTCCTCTTGTGCCAAGGTGCATGTGGCCCGGTCTCTGACGATTGTCAAGAATGGACGGGTGCCAGTCAGATGCATTAACGTGTTGGAGGAGGCTATTACCATTCCTGCTGGGACCATCCTAGCTGAACTGTTCGTGCCAGAGGGGAAGATGCCTGACAAAGCGGTGTTTGAATTGCGGCCAGACCCACAGTCATCCTGGACATATGCGGTCGAAGTAGCAGGGCCTGAATCCCCTACCAAAGAATGGAATGGTCGTGTGATCATGGATCAGATGGGAGTAGATCGGGAGGAACTGACTTCCGTGCAACTAGAACAGTTGGAGAGGGTCGTGTGGGAACATGAAGAGACCTTCTCGCGACATGCAGAAGACTTCGGGTGCTCACCGACGATTGAGCATGAGATTCCCACGGGGGACACCCCTCCCATTAGAGAACGTTATCGTCAGATTCCCCCGACACTTTATCAAGAGGTGAAGGGCATGGTCGCCAGTATGCTCGACAATAAAGTAATACGAGAGAGCCAAAGTCCCTGGGCTGCCCCCGTTGTCCTTGTCCGAAAGACGGATGGGACCCTCCGATTTTGTGTGGATTATCGGAAATTAAACGCGCACACTGTGCGAGACGCATACCCGTTGCCTCGGATTGAGGAGTCCCTGTCTGCATTAGGACGGGCCAAATACTTTTCAACGTTGGACTTGGCGAGTGGATATTGGCAGGTACCAATGGCTGAGAAAGATTGGGCAAAGACAGCATTTGTTATGCCAATGGGGCTCTATGAATTCAACCGGATGCCATTCGGACTCAGTAATGCCCCGGGGACCTTTCAACGCCTTATGGAACACTGTTTAGGCGACCTGAATTTTGAATCGGTATTGATATATCTAGATGACATCGTGGTGTTCAGAACGTCATTTGAAGACCATCTTGAGAAGTTGCGCCAAGTGCTCCAACGTTTCAGTCGCCATGGTTTAAAGATAAAACCAAAGAAATGTCAACTGTTCAAGAGTCGCATAGAGTATCTAGGCCATGTGGTGACTCCCGACGGGGTGTTACCCTCAGTCAGTAAGATCTTAGCGGTACAGGGGTGGGCACCTCCTCAGACTCTACGGGAGGTGCGGGCTTTCTTGGGATTGGCAGGGTACTATCGACGATTTGTGCCCAGGTTTTCACAAGTAGTGGGTCCCCTGAATGAACTTTTAAGAGGGACGGCGCTGGGTCCTCGCAACCGCCCTATCCAATGGGGGCCTCAGCAGCAAAAGGCATTTGACGAGGTGAAAGCCGCCCTAACGAGTGCCCCTTTGTTGGCATATGCCAGTTTTGATACCCCTTTCCTGTTGTACACTGACGGTAGTCTTCACGGGTTGGGGGCGGTACTGGCCCAAATTCAGGATGGCCGGGAGCGGGTCATTGCCTATGGCAGCAGGTCTTTAAGGGACACTGAGCGCAATCCGGCTAATTATAGTTCGTTTCGCTTAGAGCTGTTAGCCCTGGTGTGGGCAATGACGGAGCGCTTTGCTGAGTATCTAACGGGAGCTGAGGTGTTGGTCATGACCGATAATAACCCTCTTGCTTACTTAGAGAATGCGAAACTGGGAGCGTTGGAGCAGCGATGGGTCGCTCGCCTTGCTAAGTTTAATTATCAGATTAAGTTTCGCTCGGGGCGAGAAAACGGTAATGCGGACGCATTGTCGAGGGTACCCCTTGGATTTAGGGGAGAAAGCATTGATGACCAGCTCGAGGACACAGAGACCCCTGACTTGGGGCAGGTACCTATCTTCCGCAGTGTGGTACATTCAAGTGGGGTGGTATCAGGGATGCCGTGTGTCCTGGGAAAAACGCCATCAGATTGGGCAAAAGATCAGAAGGAGTATCCAGACATCTCGCGAGTGCGCACCTGGGTACAAAATGGGATTTGGTCGAGTGCAGAGGACAAGGCCCAACTATCCGCAGAAGGAATTAAACTATTGCGACAGTGGGATAAGTTGTGTGTGGAACAGGATCTTTTGTATCGTAAGGTGTATCTGCCATCTGAGCTGCAACACCGGTACCAACTGGTAATCCCTGTAGGGATGGGTCCAATGGTTGCCCGCGAGGCACATGAGAAAGGAGCTCACTTTGGTAGTGAAAAGACACTCCAGTGGTTACAGCGAATCCTCTATTGCCCTGACTTGGGAGGGATGGTAGCGGAGGCATGTCGGCAATGTCGGGTCTGTGGGCTCAGTAAGAGTCCTGAGCAGCGGGCCCCTACTCAAACCATTAAAACGTCTGCCCCCTTGGAATTGCTCATGATTGATTACGTCTGGGTGCTCCTATTGCTTGGTAATGACAGACCACTTCACTAAATATGCTGTGGCAGTGCCGACAAGAGATCAAACAGCGGAGTCGGCGGCTAAGGCTGTGTGTCGTCATTTTCTCCAAGTGTTTGGTTGTCCGCAAAGGATACACTCAGACCAGGGGGCATGTTTCCAGGGGACACTAATGGAAGAGCTGCGCCGGCTGTATGGCATAGCACATTCAAGAACGACACCTTACCATCCCCAAGGAAATGGGGCCTGTGAGCGTTTCAATCGTACCTTGATACAGATGATGAGAACATTAGAGGAAGGGCAGCATGGCCACTGGCCTGAGTACCTCCCTGAACTAATGTGGGCCTACAACAATCGATTGCATAGCACTACGGGCTATTCGCCACACATGTTGATGTTTGGGAGACCCGGGAGGGATATTGAAGATTTGAACATGCCAGATCCCTCCTCTGATTCCCCTTGGACTGCATCTGAATGGGTTCGGGAACACCAGCGGCGACTGAGAGTGGTGCATCAGGTGGTGGGTAATAGACTCAATCAGGTGTCTCATAGGGACACGAGGCCTGTACAGACGGAACCTTTCTCCCCAGGGGATAGAGTGTTGGTGAGGATCAAACAACCGACAGGGAAACTGGCCGATCGATGGGAGGCGACCCCATACCTGATAAAGAGACGAGTAAACCCTGAGATTCCAGTTTATGAGGTCGAGCCCGTGGGGGCAGGGGGGCTCACTCGTAATCTTCACCGTAACATGCTACAACGGTGCTGGTTTGAGGACGTGGCTCCCGTTTCTACGGAACCAGAGGCTGTGTCCCAAGGGTCAGGTACTCCTGATGTTTTTGAGTTTGATGATGAGCCCTCCTCTGCGCCTGTTTATCTGCCCCCTGTGAATGATCTGCACCTGTGTGGAAAGAGTGTTGAGCCGGTGATATGTCCTTCCGAGGGTGAGGGCTTGAGTCAGCCACCTGACATGAATAATGGGTCACGGGGTGTCGCACTTCAAGAGGGGGCAGCGTCACGCCTTTCCTCTGATGACACTTCTGAAGGGACTCCTGCCCCTTCGGGGACAGAATCCATTGGGAAGGACCTAGGGAGAACCACTCGACCTACGGCAGGAATACCCCCTCAGCGCTACGCACAGGATAATTTTGAGTGGGGAGGTATGTCGAGGACGCCAACCTCTAGTGGGGTGGCATGCAAGAGAGTGAACTATGACAATACAGGGCGAGCATTAGGACCCTGCAGAGTCTGCCTGTCTGTCTGAGCGATAAACAGGAAGTAGTTGTGGAGATCCAGGAAATGCGGAGAGGGAGTTTGGTGTCCATGGCAACGGGTTTTGAAAACGTAGTAGGTGAAGCAATATGGGCCTTAAAAAAAGTTGGTTGTAAGCCCCGGTTGGTGACCAAGAGACTTGTTGGTGAACAGAGCCAGTGACAGCATCGGAGGAGAGTGAAGGGAAACAGAAATTGCAAAGACAAAACCACATCACTGTGTGATAAGCGATCCAGTTGTGCGGACCTGGGTCCAACTGAAAGAGCATCTGAGGAGAAGCTGAGGAGATGTTTCCCTCCCTGACAGAGCAAGTGATTGATGTCCAGTAAGGCCGTGAGTGACTGCGATAAGAGAGACGGCGTCCGGTGTCATCCCCATTGGAAGGATTCTGACAAGCCCTGGAAAAGAGTGATCCCCAGACTGCGTCCTGAGGCTACAGAATTAAAGTGCTTGACAGGTGACTCTGGCATTGGCTGATAGCTGCCAAACTTTGTTTTCTTTTTCTTTTTTTGCAATAAGTACTTATTTTTGGCGCCAAAGTTTTATTTTTATTTTTATTTTTCTGGACTTGCTGCAGCCTACGCGGAAACACACCGGTGTAAAGTTACATTGGAGTTTAATGGTACCATAGGTTGTGAGATACCCGGGTATCCCTGTGATAAGTGTATAGTCATCATTAATTTAGTGTATTGTATTATTATCTGTGATAAGTTATACTCAGTGCGCCATCTCAGAGGTTCCATCAGGCCACCCTCACCTAATTTACATCGTCTTTCCAGTTTGATAAGTTTAACGTGTAGGTAAATTTGTTCCGGGTCCCAAATGTGATTTACATATACTGGGATCTCTGAGATCGGTGCATTGATTTTCAGCTAGCGCTTAGTGTGTGAAATTATTAATGGTAATGTTTTTAAGGGGATTTTGAGCTTATTATATTCTTCATTTCACCGTAATTTGATCCCCATTTCAGTAAAATACTGTTGTTCATTTCTGCCTCAGTCTCGGTCTGTGACTCACTGGATCTTAATAGGACCTCTGGTCATTACAAAAAATACAATGAAAACAAAAATACACTAATTGAAAATACATAATCATTAAAAACATGATACATTATATTTCATAATGATAAATTAAATCTTTCCTTAAATTAATACCTGTGGGTTACCTTGTTTGAAGTAAAAAGATCCACAACTCTCTATCAAGAAGGATCCATCTGTGGTCACCGCCTTTCACCAGTAGGCTAACTTTCTCACCATTAAACAAGTGCCTGTGAATGCAATTCTTTAAAGGACCAGAGGTACAGCCAACATGCTGCAATTTAAACTCCACACAGGTAATAAGATATATAACATAAGTTGTGTTGCAATTAATATAGCTTTTAATATTGTAAGTCTCATTAGTAGGGCTAGAAGTAAAAGCATTACCCATAGTGACTTGATTGCAGCATGAACAAATACAATGCCAAAACTGAAAAAAGCCCTTAATGTGAAGCCAAGCCGAGACCTCACATTGGCTTCATTTTGGAAAAAATTGGTGAAAGTAAAATACATAGGCCTTTTTAGAAATGAAGTTTATAGGTTGGAAGAATATCTGTTTTAATTTACTATCCTGATTAAGTAAGGGCAGATTGGACTTTATTACCAGTGTAAGGACTCAGCATTTGTGATTCCAACCAATCACAGATGCTGTCTCAGAGGGTGGGGGTGTGGTCCAACGGCAGAAAGAGATGATGGGGAAGGGGAAAGCAGTGAATATGTAGGAATGATAATTAGTGGACCTAGAAGTAGCGCTGCAGTGGTGGGGAGAGTCGATAAGTATGTACTGCTTTAACCCTTTTCTAACTTCTTTCTTTTACAGACCCCTACACCATTTAAAACACCTCACTTTTGTCCACCGTTGAATTTAATGGGCTTGGCTAGAATCTAATATTGTATCCGATAGGATTGCCAAGTTTGAGATCAGCAATCCTAGTAGATACGATTTTTGATCTTAGCCAAATCGGTTCAGGATCGCCGAGCCTGCCTGAGATCACCGATCCTGAACCGATCCGATCATTGGCACGATTGCTCATCTCTACAGATGAGACTGAAGACAGCAGAATTACAGATGACTGTAAACAATTAAAGAGGATTATTGGAGAACACTGGCTGACAGGTAAATGATACTCCAGACAAACAGGGTGGTCACGCATTAATATTTGACTAAGGCGGGCTTTGCACACTACGACATTGCAGGTGCGATGTCGGTGGGGTCAAATCGAAAGTGACGCACATCCGGCGTCACTTGCGATGTCGTAGTGTGTAAATCCTAGATGATACGATGAACGAGCGCAAAATCGTCGTCATCGTATCATCGCTGCAGCCTCCGACATTTCCATAATGCCGGGGGAGCGACAGGTACGATGTAGTTCCTCGCTCCTGCGGCAGCACACATCGCTGTGTGTGAAGCCGCAGGAGCGAGGAACTTCACCTTACCTGCCTCCCGGCTGCAATGAGAAGGACGGAGGTGGGCGGGATGTTTACATCCTGCTCATCTCCGCCCGTCCACTTCAATTGGCCGCCTGCCGTGTGACGTCACTGTGACGCCGCACGACCCGCCCCCTAAGGAAGGAGGCGGGTCGCCGGCCAGAGGGACGTCGCACGGCAGGTATTTGCGTGTAAAGCTGCCGTAGCTATAATAATCGCTACGGCAGCTTTCACTATATATCGAACGTGCGACGGGGGCGGGACTATCGCTGCAGCATCGGTAACACATTGTTACCGATGTTGCAACGTGCAAAGCCCGCCTAAAAGGTGATTCTAACAATCTTAAATAGGATTGGTTTCTTCACAGTTAGAGCAGTCAGTCTGTGGGAAGGCCATCCACAGTAGTTAGTATTTGCAGATACTATGATAGGATTTATAAAAAGTACTATATACTTTTCTCATAACAAATTTCATTGTGGGTTATAAAAATCTAGTAAAGGAGAAAATATAGTTACTGTAAGTCTAGAAATATATAAATCACAATTGATTTGTGCTCTATTTATGTAAAATGAAACAAAAAAGATACAATTGAAGTTTAGATTTTTAGGTATAATGATGAACAAAAATTTCCAGTGAAACATTTAGGAATTGCAACTATTTTTCTACAAATTCTCTTTATTTCTACTGCTCAAAAGTTAATGGACAAATTTACTTTGCCATAAATAAAATGTTCAGTTTTAATAATTTGTAGAGAATTCTTAGCAGGCATTGACTGTATGAAGTCCGGAAATCAAAAATGTCAACAAACACTAGATTTCCTCCTTTGTAATGCTTTTCCAAGCCTTTCCTGCAGCTGACTTCAGTTGTTGATTGTTTGTAGGTTTTTCTGCCTTAAGTTTTGTCTTAAGCATGTGAAATACATTCTCTATGTTATTGAGATCTAATACTTGGCTGGACCATTGCAGAATATTCCAATTCTTTGCCTTAAAAATCTCTTGGATTGCTTTTGCAACTTGTTTTGATTCACTGCCCATCCATACTGTGAAGCATCGTTCATTCAATTTTGCTGTATTTCGATGATGTTTAGCTGTACATTTTAGAATTCTTTTGGCTACTACTATCTGTAGTCACAGCATCAAAAAATACTAATGACTCAGTACCAGTGGAAGTTATGCAAGTTCATGCCATCACACTGTCTCCACCATATCTTACAGAGGATGTATGATATGAAACATCGGCTGTTGCAAGCCTTCTCCATACTTTCTGCCTCCCATCATTCAGGTTGATCTTACTTTCATCTGTTCATACAATGATTTTCCAGAACTGGGGTGGCTTCTCTAGATGTATTTTTTCTTGCAATGTCTAATGTGGCCTTTCTATTTTTAAAAAACCAATATTACAACTAAAGCAAGCAATATACACAAATTTTAATTTCAAAAATAAAAAAATCGCTGTACCGATACCCTTTGGATATACTACTCCTTGTAATATGATGTATGCTCTGCTTCTTTAATTTCACTGTCCTTATATAGAGTAATTGTACAATTGATTTATATACTTCTTAATAGATAGGCTGTGAACTTTATTGCCAGGCATACATCTGGTAACCTCTTTTTACTATCCTGTTGGTATATGGTGGTGTGCATTTTTCACCACAGGTGCCGTGTCCCCCATGTGTTATTATTCCATCCGTCATCTGGATGGTTCCATTTGGTTCATTTTTTAACCAATATTTATTGTTAATAAAATGTTTTTGAAATTAAAATTTGTGTATATTGCTTGCTTTAGTTGTAATATTGGTGTTCATATTATGTAGCAAGCATTTGATGATATTTTTGTATTGGTGGTATACTTTCTATTTTTAAGTCTGATTAATTGTTTGTACATTGACTTTGTTGAGAACCCTCTGAATTTGCTCTCATGAAGTATATTGTATCTCATGTATTTGCTCTCCTGAAGTGTTTTCTTTATAGTACTAAAAGGTGGCCCGATTCTAACATATCGGGTAGTCTAGAATGTGTATGTAGGTTAGCAGATTGAATAATAATATAATCATTAAGTCTTGAATAATGATAGTTCATTTTTTGCTTGTTGGTCTCCTGGTGTGCAGCACGCATCGGCGTGTTTGACAGTGGGAGACCAACGATCTGAATGGGCAGGGAGCCGGGGTAAGCTAGTAACCATGGTACACATTGGGTAACTATGCAAAGCAGTTTTCATAGTTACCCGATGTGTATGCTGGTTAACAGCGTACGTATGTTATTCTATGATGTGCCTCACACTACCGTATTTGCACACAGACCCTGTGACTTTTCATGACCCCGCATGCACACACGCAGGCATCTCTGGCAGCACGGATATCACATGGATCACATACTGATGTGATCCGTGTGACATCAGTGTAAAATATACCAGAGAAAATATGGGTCTTTTTAATAAAAATATTTTCTATATTTACTTCTCTCCGTCTCTGCTGCCTCCCGCTCATTATCGCCGCTTATTATACCCACTGAATATTCAGTGCCCTGTGGAGCTGGAAGCGGGAACAGGGCTGAAGACTTCAGTGCTGGGGACCGCATCGCTGGGTGAGTATACAGCAGAGTGTGTGTGTGTGTACATGCATGTGCGCTATGTGTGTATGCGCTCGGTGTATCAATGTTTGTCTGCTATGTGTGTGTGTGTGTATGTGTGTCTGTCTGTTATGTGTGTGTGCTCAGTGTATGATCAGTGTGTGTATGCTCAGTGTGTGTGTGCTCAGTGTGTGTGTGTGTGTACATGCATGTGCTCTATGTTTGTATACATGCATGTGCGCTATGTGTGTATGCGCTCGGTGTATCCATGTGTGTCTGCTATGTGTGTATATGTGCTCAGTGTGTGTGTGTATACATGCATGTGCGCTATGTGTGTATGCGCTCGGTGTATCCATGTGTGTATAATATGTGTGTGTATCTGTGTCTGTCTGCTATGTGTGTGTGCTCAGTATGTGTGTGTGTTCAGTGTGTGTGCTCAGAGTGTGTGTGTGTACATACATGTGCACTATGTGTGTATACATGCATGTGCGCTATGTGTGTATGCGCTCGGTGTATCCATGTTTGTCTGCTATGTGTGTGTGTGTGTATGTGTGTCTGTCTGTTATGTGTGTGTGCTCAGTGTGTGTATGCTCAGTGTGTGTGTGCTCAGTGTGTGTGTGTGTGTACATGCATGTGCACTATGTGTGTATACATGCATGTGCGCTATGTGTGTATGCGCTCGGTGTATCCATGTGTGTCTGCTGTGTGTGTATATGTGCTCAGTGTGTTTATGTGTGTGTGTGTATACATGCATGTGCGCTATGTGTGTATGCAAGCGGCCAATGCGTGCAGAGGGCCGGGGCGAGCGGCCAATCCGTGCAGGGGGCGGAGCCAAGGTGAGGCAAGCGGCAAATGCGACGGTTGTCACTGTAACGACATAATTTTGGAGCAAGACAGACAGACAGAATAAGGCAATTATATATATATAGATACTTAGTTACTGAAATACCCATTTCCTGGAGAGTTTTCTTTTCTTTTTTTGTTATAAAGTGTTTTTTTATTCACCATGGAAAGGTTTCTCTGATCATCCACCACTGTTGTTTTCCATGGACGTCCAGGTCTTTTTGACTTCCCAAGTTCACCGATGTGCTATCTTTTTGCAGAATGTACCAAACTGTTGATTTGGCCCCTCTTGATATATTTGCTATCACACTGTTGGATTTCTTTTTTTTTTTCAGCCTAATGATGGTCTGTTTCTCTTTCATTGAGAGCTCCTTTGATCACATCTTGTGGGTTCACAGCAACACTTCCAAATACAAGTGCCACACTTTGAATTAACTTTAGGAATTTTTACCTGAATATTTGATAATGGATTAACAAGGGAATACCAAATGCAGATAATTAATGAGCTTTTGAGATAATTGTCCAAATACAATTGGTTTCTTGTTCTTTACAGTTAGAGCGGTCAGACTGTGGAATACACTACCACAAGAGGTAGTAATGGCAGATACTATAACAGCTTTTAAAAAAGGGCTGGATGATTTCCTCAGTACACAAAACATTGTTGGTTATAAATGACTTAGTGACTAAATGTAGAACTGGTGGAGGAAGGTTGAACTAGATGGACCTAGGTCTTTTTTCAACCTAAGTAACTATGTAATTATGTAACTATGTAAAAGAGGCAGTACATATTAAAGATCTGTAATTTGTAAGCCCTTACTCCAGTTAGGATGTGGATACTCTCAAATTAAAGTTGAGAATCTGCACTATAAGCCCATGTTGATTATATAACTTTATATTGAATATGTTTGGGTACTCAGCTAAAATGACAAAATTTGTATCACTGTCAAATATTTCAAGACTTAACTATAATTGCTTGAGAAATGTGGAACTTGATATATAAATTGAAAAAAGAAATCTGTATAACTATGTAAATAGTTAACTTCATATTTAATTTATGGTTGGTTTAGTTAGTTTTATTTTCTTTATAAAAAATCATATTTATTGCTAATCATTTTAAACTATTCATAGTGAAGCATCAGATAGTAGAATTATAGATTTAGAATTTTTAATTTTGGATGCCAAAAAGGAAATATAACCATTCTTTAAAATAGAGATACCATATAGTAAGAAATATTCATGAGTTGTGACAATAAGTTCACTGGAGGAGGCATGTCTGTTTATTATTACCAGCTATTTGAACTTTGAAAAGAACAGGTATTCCGATAATGAAAGAGCATCACAGAGAGCTAATCTCAGCAAAGCACATCAGGGGATTGACAGTGTAACTTCTCATTTCATTCACATTACCTTAAATAAGATTTGACTTTTTTTTTAAACTTACTGATTGCAGAAAATGTAGCCCTTGGTGGTAACAACTTTTTGACCTTTTTTTCCAATTTGAATAAAATGCTTTTCTGCTAAAATCAATCAGATCTGCTGGCCATAATCTTACATTTTATAATTACAATGAAGCTTCATGTGCATGCAGCTTCTCACCGTTTTACGCTATATAATCTCTCATGAGCTATTTAATTAAGCTTTGATGTCACCCAGCACAAAATTATTGACCCACATATAAGTTGCAAATGTAAAGTCAACTTTTACATTGGCATCTGCATGTCATTTAAAGTACTTACAACTGCTCTTTGGCAAGTAAAGGCATAATATTGTTTTATCATTAGCAGCATACATTTAAAGTTCTGGGTCAGCAATTATTGTATATTAAAATATAGGAAAAAAAAGAAACAAGTCCATGCAGTTCTTCCTATAATCTTACATGTTGGTCTATAGGAAAGCAAAACCCCATGAGGCAGATGCTAAGGGTAAAAACGTTCACAATTTCAGATATGTCAATCAGTGTGGTTCACTAGATCAACATTTAAGCAAGGAATCTAGTACTCAGAACTTATATTTTTCAAAAAGAGTGTCAAGACCCACATTGAATTTCCTTGCTGAATTGACCATCTCAATATTTTGTGACATAAAGGTCTATAGTTTCACTAGTCAAACAGAAGAATCATCTGTGGTGCCCCATTAAGATAACCTCAATTGGGGTAGAGGGTAATTATTTGTGATTCTAGATTGTTCTATAGGACTTTAGAGACTTTTTTATTTATTTTTTCTGAAATGTAAGTTATGGTTGAAAAAGTTTCAAAATTTGTGAATTCAAGTAATTATGTTGCTAAAATAATTTGTGATTGGTAGAGATGAGCGAGCGTGCTCAGCACCGCTCAGCAACCGATCGAGTATCAGGGTGCTCGGCATTCTCAGTACTTGATTGAGTATGTACTTGGGCACCAGGCTTGAGTCCCACCCTGCATGTTTCATGACTGTTTTTAACCCACCAAACATCCGGCGATTGCCAGTCAATCACAGTAGCATCATAGCCATGTTAATGACAGGCATTACTGTGATTGGCCAAATTGTCTCTTCAGGGAAGAAGAAGAAAAACTTTTGTGCTACCTATTGGAGGTAGCATTCCTAGAAGTCAAAATGACCCTTCAACGTGTTTTTTCATATGATTTAGAATTCATGCCAGATCAGAAACTAAATTTGCAGACAGTGTTTCAGGATGGTTGTCATTCGTCAGTGCAAAATATGAGATCTGATCTGGCTGTACAAGAGGCTAAGACGTAGTCTAAATAGGAAGCTATTCTCCTTACGGAGACTGACACGCCATTCCAGCATGCCAGTGAGGAGACTTTTCAGCTGTAATCCTCCTCTGGGAAATATTCAAATTGTCTCTTCAGGGAGGAAGAAGACTAACTCTGGTACCACCTATTGGAGGTAGAGAAAAGACTGTTCTGACTTTATGTCTTGCTGTCTTTCCCTTGATTCTTGTGTTATATGTAGAGATGAGCCACCCCCTTAGTGTTCAAGTTCGGTTCATTGAACTGTGGGTGTGTTGGTGAACGTTCGATGAACACCTTCAAACCCCATTAAAAACAATGGCAGGCAAACACATACAAACACATTATACAGGTACACATACAGTTAATAAACATTGCCATTATACTTACAGGTCCCCGCGATGCGTCCTGCAGACTCTGTCTCCTGCCGCTTTTCCTTCCAATCATCGCTGTGCCCTCCCGGTAACCAGCACTGATGATATGCCCTTCCGTGACGTCGTCATAGCATGTGACCAGTCACGTGTCTATTATCTCATTGGCTAAAGACTGGTCTCATGGCTAGACGTAATGCTAGGTCCTGTCAGTGCATCTCTCTGGTACGCGGTGCTTGTTTGAGCATCTCCATGTACCGGCGAGATGCTTGGGCACATGCTTGACTCCCCGTTCCTGCATGTGGGCGCTCTTTACAGAGTCAGCCCACATGCCAGGACTGGATGCCACAGCCATTGAATAATGGAGATCACCATTGCTATAGTAACCCACCTGTCAGATTACTATTTCAACGATGGCAGCAGTGACGTCACCGCTTACAACTTGCAGCCTCTGCTCACTCACTGAGTGATTAGACTGCACGGGAGCAGCAGCATCTTCCTCCCATGCAGTGCTGTCTGATGTAGCAGAGCTGCAAGGGTTGAATGAGAAAGAAGACAAGGATCATGGAGGGGTGAGAGAGAATAATAAACATGGAGTCTCTAAGTGTGTCTGTGTATTTATTTCTATTAAAGTATTTTTTCTTAGTGTAGTGTCTTTTTTTAACCCTTTATTGGAGATTCTTAATGGCCAGGTCAAACTTGCCTGATTAAGAATCTCTGGCTTAATACTAGCTAGTAAAGCAAAACTAGTATTAACCCTTTATTACCCAGCAAGCCACCTGGCATCAGGTCTGCTGGAAGAGTTGGATACAGCACCAGATGATGGCGCTTCTATGAAAGTGCCATTTTTTGGGGCGGCTGCGGACTGCAATTCGCAGCAGAGGGGCCCAGAAAGCTCGGGCCAACCTGTGCTGAGGACTCCAATACCCAGCTGCCTAGTTGTACCTGGCTTGATACAAAAATGGGGTGAAGCCCATGTCATTTTTTTTTTAATTATTTCATGAAATTCATGAAATAATTAAAAAAGGGCTTCCCTATATTTTTATTTCCCAGCCGGGTACAAACAGGCAGCTGAGGGCTGGGGACAGCTGTACCTGCCTGCTGTACCTGGCTAGCATACAGAAATATGCATATTTTTGAATGCTAGCCAGGTACAGCAGGAAGCTACGGGCTGCCCCCAACCCCCAGTTGCCTATTTGTATTTTTAACAAAAAATAGAGGGAAGCCCTTTTTTTTAATTATTTCACGAATTTCATGAAATAATTAAAAAAAAAAAATTATGTGGGCTTCGCCCAATTTTTGTGTTCAGCCAGGTACAACTAGGCAGCTGGTGATTGGAATCCGAAGCGCAGGGTGCCCAAGCTTTCTGGGCACCCCTGCTGTGAATTGGAGTCCACTTCTTTCATAGAAGCGCCATCTTCTGGCGCTGTATCCAACTCTTCCAGCTGCCCTGGTGACAGATGGCTTGCTGGGTAATAATGGGGTTAGAGCTAGCTGTATCTTATCAACTGGCCCTAAGCCCGAAATTCATGGTGTCACGCTAATTTTAGACATCGCCACCATGAATTTCTAGTTCAGATAAAAAAACACAACACACAGAAAAATATTTTATTAGAAATAAAACACAACACAATTAGTGACTCCATCTTTATTGTAATAAAGAACCCCCCTCTGCAGTACTCCTGGGTCAAGGGTCCCGCGCCATCCAATCCGGATTCAATATAATCTGATCGGTTTGCTGGAAGGCAAAGCGATCAGATGATGTGTCAGATTCAAGGGCCTGAATCACATGACACAGAAGCTGATTGTATAAACAGCTTTTATACAATCAGCTGATGCATCAGTGCAAAAAAAAAAAAACTACACCCTTCTGTGCAGGCTCCTGTCCGACAAAATCAGCTGATAGTTTAGCCAGCCGGGCGGTAAAAAGCCGGCCTCACCGCTCGACTTATAGTGTCAGCTGATTCCCAGAGGTGACTGCATCAGCTGACCATCGCCAGGTCTGAGGAAGAGAGAGAGAAGAGGGAGAAGAGAGAGAAGAACGAGATGAGAGAGAAGAGAGAGATAGAACAGAGGAGAGAGAGGAGAGAGCAATGCAGCCTCATTCCGTGACCTGCTCCGATTTTAGAGGTGTGTCTCGCGGCTCACAGCTTATGTCCGGCTCCTCCCTTCAGTGCATAATTAAATTAAATTATAATTATAAATAAATAATAATTATAAATTAAAATTATAAATAAATTAAATTCTTTACCGGGACAGCCAGGACTCAAACTCATAAACTAATTCCCCTTAGGCAGCAACATTACCCATTGAGCCACTGCCTGTAATTAAAAGCATAGGACGATTTGGTAATCTTGACCTCTGTATTGCAGTAGAGAAACAAAATGTACAGTAGATTATTCAGCTACAAAGATGAGAGAGATGAGAGAGAGATGAGACAGAGAGAGAGAGAGGTGAGTGAGAGAGTGAGATGAGTGAGAGAGGAGAGAGAAGAGAGAGAAAGAAAGAAGAGAGAAAGAGAGAGAAGAGAGAAAGAGAGAGAAGAGAGAGAAGAGAGAGAGGAGAGAGGAGATAGAGGAGAGGGAGAGAAGAAAGAGAGAGAGAAGAGAGAGAGGAGAGAGAGGAGAGAGAAGAGAGAGAAGAGAGAGAGGAAAGAGAGAGGAGAGAGAGAAGAGAGAGAGATAGGAGAGGGAGAGAGAGAGAAGAAATAGAGAGAGAAGAGAGAGATAGGAGAGAGAGATAGGAGAGAAAGAAAGAAAGGAGAGAGAGAGGAGAGAGAGAGAGGAGAGAGAGATAGAAGAGAGAGAGAGTAGAGAGGAGAGAGAGAGAATAAAGAGTGAACGGAGAGAAGAGAGAGGAGAGGAAAAGAGAGAGAAGAGAGAGAAGAGAGAGAGAAGAGAGAGAGGAGAGAGAGAAGAGAGAGAAGAGAGAGAAGAAAGAGATAGCAGAGGGAGAGAAGAGAGAGAAGAGAGAGGAGAGAGAGAGAAGAGACAGAGAGATAGGAAAGAGAGAGAGAGGAGAGAGAAGAGAGAGAGAAGAGAGAGAGGGTGAGAGAAGAGAGAAAGTGAGAGAGGAGAGAGAGGAGAGAGAGGAGAGAGTGGAGAGAGAGGAGAGAGCAATGCAGCCTCATTCCGTGAACTGCTCCAATTTTAGAGGTGTGTCCAGCGGCTCACAGCTGATGTCCGGCTCCTCCCATCAGTGCATAATTAAATTAGGTTATAATTATAAATAAATAATTATTATAATTTAAAATTATAAATACATTAAATTCTTTACTGAGACGGCCGGGACTCAAACTCATGTACTAATTCTCCTTAGGCAGCAGCTTTACCCATTGAGCCCTGCCTGTAATGAAAAGCATAGGAAGATTTGGTAATTTTGACCTCTGTATTGCAGTAGAGAAACCAGAAATAGATTATTCAGCTGCAAAGATGAGAGAGTTATGAGACAGAGAGAGAGAGATGAGTGCGAGAGTGAGATAAGGGAGAGAGAGGAGAGAGATAAGAGAAAGAGGAGAGAGAGAAGAGATTGGAGAGAGAGAGACAGGAGAGAGAGAAGAGAGAGAAGAGAGTGAAGAGAGAAAGAGAGAGAAGATAAAGTGAAGAGAGAGAGATAGAGAGAAGAGATAGAGAGAAGAGAGAGGAGAGGGAGAGGAGAGAGAAGCGATGGAGAAAGAGGGACGAGAGAGGACAGAGAGAGAGGAGAGAGAGAACAGAGAGAAGAGAGAGATAGGAGAGAGAGAGGAGAGAGAGGAAAGAGAAGTGAGAGAGAAGAGAGAGGAGAGAGAGGAGAGAGGAGAGAGGAGAGAGAGAGAGAAGAGAGAGAAGAGAGGAGAGGATAGAGAGAGGAGAGGGAGAGAGAGAAAAGAGAGAAGAGAGAGGAGAGAGAGAGAAGAGAGAGGGAGACAGACACGCAGGCACTACCTGAGTGAAGTCTCGGGTGACATCCCGGCTCACTTCAGTTGCTGCGTGCAGCTGACACAGAGCACTCGTGTTCTACGGCGCTCCCTGTCAGCTTCATGTAGCAGAGCTGAAAGCGTCGTGTGGATTACTTTTGGACCTGGATGTCTGTTTGGGGATTAATAAAGTAGTAAATTAGGTGGGGGGTTGTCTTTTATTCCAAATAAAGGATTTTTCGTTGTGTGTGTTTATTTACTTTCACTTACAGGTTAATCATGGAAGGTATCTCGGGGAGACGCCTGTCATGATTAACCTAACCCTATTACCCTGATTGCCACCACACCAGGGCAATTCAGGATGAGTCGGGTAGAGTCCCGGTACTGTCGCATCTAATGGATGCAGCAATTCCAGGTGGCTGCTGGCTGATATTGTAAGGTTGTGGCTACCCATAACGTGGCACTCCTCATCCTGACAATACCAGCCTCCAGCCGTGTGGCTTTATCTTGGCTGGTATCAAAATTGGGGGGGACCGCAGGTTTTTTGCTTTTTTTTTAATTATTTATTTATTTATTTTACTGCACAATATAGACCCGCCCGCTGGCGGCTGTGATTGGTTCCAGTGAGACAGCTGTTACCCAGCGTGGGGGCATGTCTGACTGCCACCAATTATGGGCGCCGGTGGGCGGGGAAAGCAGGGAATATCAGATTGAATAATGAGCGGCAGCAATTTTTAAAAGAGGAAAAGCCGCCAGAGCTTTGTGACAGCCGTGCAGCGCCGCGCCAGTGATTGGTGAGTAGGATAGAGAGAGGGATTGTGCTGGGGATGCAGGACGCATGCAAATACACAACGTGCGCACATAGCCTTACTGTGAAAAGCCATGCTTTTGGTGATCGAATCATTATCGGACGGTAACTCGAACGGTCGAACATGAAGCAAATCGTTCAAGTTGAACGACTTGAACATCTCCCAAAACCACTCGAATTTGAAATTGGCATACGGTTCGAATCGAACATCGCTCATCTCTAGTTATATGCATTTTAGCCAAAACTGATTAATGGTTATTCCTCCTTCTTCACCCACACTACAAAGATAACTTTCCATCTCCCCATATAGCAACAGAGATGGATGTTAAAATGGTGCAATACCAGAAGGCCATAGTAAAAGAATTGGTCAAAAAAATTCCATCTGACAATGCTGGCAGCAGAGGTCATAGTTTGTACAACAAACTAGGAGAGACTAGGGAGACACATACCATGTCTAACTCAGGCAGGGGAAACTGAGTAACGGTCTCGGACAGTTTTATTAGATCCTCCCAGCATGCAGGTCCTGATGCGTGGGTACTCTTAAAAGGGGGGAAAAGTTTAGGAAACCAGGGAATGAGTACCTAACTGATCGTACCAACATCCTCTGTGATTCTTATGTGCTGTAAAATTATTAAGTATTTAAGCTGGACACAAGGCATGAACTGTTTCTCTATGTTAAGAAGGTTTTGTCCATCATGCCACTAGTGTTTTGTCTGAGCGGGTTCTTGTGCCGCTGGAGACATAGTAACTGATAGGCACATCCGTCTGTCAACTGAAATGCTGACAGGTTGACTCTTATGAAAATGAACGAGGCCTGGATTGGCCAAGACTTCTCAATCCCATTCGATGACAGCAGTGGAATGTAAACCCAATTAAAATGTTCCTTTTTTGTATCTCCTCACGTACCCCTTCCCACCCAAACAAGGGTATATGGTTAATATTTTTCTTTCTCTTGTCCTCCTTCTCTTCTTCCACTATATCAACAGTTATCATATGACCCTCACTCTTAATTTTTCCAGGGTGTGTATGATTCTTTCTGACATCATTTTTAAACAAAGTGCTTGAGGCCTGCCTCTAACATTTCCTTACATACATAGATGTTTTCCCCCAGGGGTAAATATTCTTCAGCTCTTGCACTTAATGCATAGGTTTTCCCACAGTAGGAGTTTCACACTTTTTAAAAAAATAAAATAGATATTTTTTCTCCTAAGTCCTCTTCTACATGTCTTCCAGGATGTATTGCAAACCCTCCTTTAAGTTTTTGCTAGGCGTCTCAGTTAGTGCATTGGCATTACTGCTGTTGGAAATCCACTCATTTTAAAATTGTCAAAAAATGAATAATAATGAAATTAAATAAGGTGAAATATGGTGAGAGATGTCCCAGCTACTAAGGCTATGTTCACACATTGCATTCTTGCTGCTTTATTTTTTTTTGCAGCATTTTTCATGAGTCTTTATTAGAGTTGAGCGCGGTTCGCGGTTCGAGGTTCTCCAGTTCGAGGCTCGAGTGATTTTGGGGGCTGTTCTAGATCGAGCTAGAACTCGAGCTTTTTGCAAAAGCTCGATAGTTCTAGATACGTTCGAGAACAGTTCTAGCAGCAAAAAGCAGGGCTTTTTACAGCTACAGTGTGCAGGAGCCATCGCTGGCAGCCTGCCACAAGCTGGTAACCAAGATAAACATCGGGTATCCAAGCAAAGCGCTTTGGTTAGTAACCCAATGTTTATCCTAGTTACGTGCAGGAAGCCCACACTTCCCCGCTCAGCTCACTCCGCCCCCTCCTGCCCGCGGCATGTACACATACATACACATACACACACACACACACACACACACACACACTCTGCACACATGGTCCCGCTCGGCTTACCTGTGGTGATGAAGTCCCACCATCCCGACCTCAGCGCTGTCACTGTCCTCCATGGCCACCGCTTGTCACATCACCTCTCGCTTCCGACCTGAGACTGACTAGCGGTGACGTCACGGGCCTCTCGCGATACTTGGCTGTGAAGGCGGCGGTCATTGAATTCAGTGACAGGTGCTGTCGGCAGTGCTGGAGATCAGCGCAGGTAATGTACCTCACTGACAGCAGCACTTGTCATGCCCTGCAGTGACCTGGGCTGACCCATTGATGTTAGCTCAGGTCACTGCATTGCTCTCCCAGCCAATGGGGAACATTCTGCTCTTCATTGACTGGGACAGTGTGGATCGTCATGGCAACCCCTTGGATTACACCAGACCTGGATTTGTTTTTCTTTCTAATAAATTGGTTAAAGAAGGAATGTTTTAGGGAGTGTTTTTTCAAATAAAAATGTGGTTGTCGTCTATTTTTTTTTATTACTGACTGGGTTGGTGATGTCGGGTATCTGATAGACGCCTGACCTCACCAACCCCAGGGCTTGATGCCAGGTGACATTACACATCTGGTATTAACCCCATATATTACCCCGTTTGCCACCGCACCAGGGCGCGGGATGAGCTGGGGCAAAGCACCAGGATTGGCGCATCTAATGGATGCGCCACTTCTGGGGCGGCTGCGGACTGCTATTTTTAGGCTGGGGAGAGTCCAATAACCATGGACCTCCCTAGTCTGAGAATATCAGACCCCAGCTGTCTGATTTACCTTGGCTGGTGATCCAATTTTGGGGGGACCCCTATGTGTTTTTTTTTTAATTATTTATTTAATTTAAAATAACAGCGTGGGGTGCCCTCAGTTTTGGATTACCAGCCAAGGTGAGGTTGCCAGCTGTGGTCTGCAGGCTGCAGCCGTCTGCTTTACCCTAGCTGGCTACAAAACTAGGGGAACCCTACGTCATTTTTTTTTTTTCATTTTTTTTGGCTAAATACAAAGCTAAGCACCCCTTACTGCCACATGAAAGGCACCAAAGGGTGCAAAATTACAAAATGCAGGAGAGTGGGACATTATGTGTCTTTCTGCCATTATAATGACAGAAAAGACTGATATGAAGTGCACAAGCACAAGAAAATCACCAGAGCGCTCTACGCTGTGAAAAGCAGTAGAAAATGGCACTGGAGTGACCGCCTCATGTAGGATGAAGCTATGGATCCTGGGTAAATTTATGCATTTACCCTCCTTCAGTTTTTTTGCAGTACACAAAAAAAACGGAAGGCACACGGATGACAAACAGATGACATACTGTCTACGGAACAGAAACGGATGCCACACGGATGCACCCGTGAAAAAAAACTGACTGGTTTTTGCAGACCGCAAAAATGGATCGGTCGTGTTAATGTAGCCTTATTCTGATCTGCCGTTTATAAACAGCAGGCAGAAATAAGTGAATAGCGCCCCCCAGCGTCAGAAAATCACCGGGGTTTCAGGGCTAGCTGAGACCCTGGAGATCATGATTCAGGACGGTTTTTTTGGTCCCCGCTCACGTGATCACAGGTATACACCGTACACCGATGATCACGTTACAGTAAATGACAGCGCCGGTAAAAAATTATTTATCTCCCATCTGGCATGAACAAACACTTCTCCACTTCTTCTCCACTTCTTCTCCACTTCTCCACCTTTTCTCCACTTTTTCTCCATTTTTTCTCCACTTTTTCTCCACTTTTTTTCCACTTTTTCTCCACTTTTTCTCAATTTTTTCTCCATTTTTTCTCCACTTTTTCTCCACTTTTTCTCCACTTTTTCTCCACTTCTTCTCCACTTCTTCTCCACTTTTTCTCCACTTTTTCTAAATTTTTTCTCCACTTTTTCTCCACTTTTTCTACATTTTTTCTCCACTTTTTCTCCACTTTTTCTCCACTTTTTCTCCATTTTTTCTCCACTTTTTGTCCACTTTTTCTCCATTTTTTCTCCACTTTTTCTCCACTTTTTCTCCACTTTTTCTCCATTTTTTCTCCACTTTTTCTCCACTTTTTCTCCACTTTTTCTCCACTTTTTCTCCACTTCTTCTCCACTACTTCTCCACTTCTTCTCCACCTTTTCTCCACTTTTTCTCCACTTTTTCTCCATTTTTTCTCCACTTTTTCTCCACTTTTTCTCCGTTCTTTTTCTATGGTCGGTCTACCCATTAGCTCTGCCATGCATAGTGTAGCTCTACACCTACTGCACATGTTACTTTATGATTGATATCTCTTTCGTACCAGAGCTGTCTAAGCCTACTTTGACCCCATATTTGTCATTACTATATTGTCCTTGTACTGTATTATGACATTTGTATCATGTATTTCATTTCTTGCTGTGTTGCATTTTTTTTGCTGCATCCCAATTGTACCTCTACATTGTTCGAGTTTATGTTATTGTTCTCTCACTCTTATGTGATACTGATTATTGTCATTTTTCAGGATTACATGCAGATAAGTTCAATCTGACGAAGGCTCAGGCCGAAACGTCATTTGTATTTGTAACTTGTTTTGGACAGAAACATATATGCTTATGAAAATTTTTTTTTTCTTAATAAGGACCAATAAAGAGTGATTTTGCATTACTATCCGTTGTGACTTACTGACTTAGTCTGGGAGATTTAGAGTGCCGAGGTTACTCACTAATTTTATCTATTATTAAATCTGAGCACCTATATACCAGTGAGCAGAGCTTCCTCTACAGTAGTTCTCCTGATTAGGCATGCCCTTACCTCATGAGCAGGGCATTGCAGCTCTGGTAGCAACCATTACGACATGGACTCTGCTGCTGTGGACCCGGGGAGAGTGAGTGCAGATTCATTGCACCCACACTCCTCACATGAAGGGTCCGCACTCCTAGAAAATGAAGGATACGTTCCCTGAGTGTCTCCCCTCATATTCTAGACGGTCCAGAGTCGTCGTGGGACCCCTTTATTTTTTTTCTTACAATAAATTGGTGAAAGAGGAAATGTTTTGGGGACTGTTTTTTCAAATAAATTTCTTTTGTCGATTTTTTTTTTTGTTAGTACTGACAGTTTATGATGTTGGGTATCTAATAGACGCCATGACATCACAAACTGCTGGGCTTGATCTCAGGTGACTTTACAGCTAGTATCAACCCGATTTATTACCCCGTTTGCCACTGCACCAGGGCACAGGATGAGCTGGGGTGAAGCGCCAGGATTGGCGCATCTAGTGGATGCGCCACGTCTGGGGTGCCTGCGGCCTGCTATTTTTAGGCTGTGAAGGCCCAATAACTATGGACCTTCCCACCCTGAGAATACCAGACCACAGCTGTCCGCTTTACCTTGGCTGGTGATCCAATTTGGGGGGGACCCTACTTTTTTTGTGTAATTATTAATATTTATAAAATAATTATAAAAAAAGAGCCTGGGGGGACCTCCACATCCCCAACCACGGTAAAGCTGCCAGCTGTGGTTTTCAGGCTACAGCCGTCTGCTTTACCCTAGCTGGCTATCAAAAATGGGGGGACCCAACATCATTTTTTTTTAACTATTTTTTTAAATAGAAAAAATTAATGGGCTTCCCTGTATTTTGATTGCCAACCAAGGTAACGGCAGGCAGATGGGGGTGGCAACCCATAGCTGTCTGCTTTATCTGCGCTGAGAATCAAAAATACCGCGGAGCGCTACGTCATTTCATTTTTTTTAAAGATTTATTTTTACAGCACTGTGATGTCCAGCAATCAAAATACAGGGAAGCCCATTTTGTTTTTAGTTATTTAAATAAATAATTAAAAAAAATATATATGGGCTCCCGCTGCATTTTTTGTATTGCTAGCTAAGGGTAATCCAAGCAGCTACTGGCTGCTAACCCCCACTGCTTGGTGTTACCTTCACGGGCAATGGAAAATCCAGGGAAGCATTTTAAATTTTTTTTGCCAAAAAACTACAAAAAAAGGACGTGAGCTTCGCCATATTTTTGTATGCTAGCCAGGTATAGCAGGCAGGTGCTGGAAGAGTTGGATACAGTGCCAGAAGATGGCGCTTCTATGAAAATGCCATTTTCTGAGGCGGCTGCAGACTGCAATTCGCAGCAGTGGGGCCCAGAAAGCTCAGGCCAACCTGTGCTGCGGATTCCAATACCCAGCTGCCTAGTTGTACCCGGCTGGACAGAAAAATGGGGCGAAGCCTACGTCATTTGTTTTCTAATTATTTCATGAAATTCATGAAATAATAAAAAAAGGGGTTCCCTTTATTTTTGGTTCCCAGCCGGGTACAAATAGGCAACTGGGGGTTGGGGACAGCCGTACCTGCCTGCTGTACCTGGCTAGCATACAAAAATATGGCGAAGCCCACATAATTTTTTCAGGGGGCAAAAAACTTCTGCATACAGTCCTGGATGGAGTATGCTGAGCCTTGTAGTTCTGCAGCTGCTGTCTGTCTGTATGGAGAAGAGCAGACAGCAGCTGCAGAATTACAAGGCTCAGCATACTCCATCCAGGACTAATAGTGGAAAAAGGTTTTTTGCCCAGCTCACCTGTGCAATGGAAGCCAGTAATCCTGGGCTGTGCACGGAGAAGAGGTTTGGAGAGCCAGTCCATGTGCATTGAAAGTGTTTAAGGGATTTCACCAGCACAAAACTCCAGGCACTTTATTCTTTAAAATAAAAACTTCTTTATTTTCTTGTCATTAAAAAGTCCATGCTATAGTGGTTAAGCCCATGTCAGAGAGGACGCGTTTCGAACATCCAGTTCTTATTCAGTCTCTAAACCATCTAGTCACAGAACTGTTTAAAAAGGGCTGAACCCAAACATGTGATCAAATGCAAGGAGAGAGCAAGACAATTACAAAAACATTAACCCCTTAAGTTGCATCACTCCATATAATGCCATAACACTTATATACATACATAGTATCTAAGCAAGATTAATATGCAAACATCAATTCATTTCTTTTATTTAGACCTTTAGGAGATCTTGTGCCCATTAAAAACATCCATTTTATTTCTCTCTGAAAAAGCATATCTTTCAAATTTCCACCTCTTCTAGGTAGTTTGATTTTTTCAATGGCATTGACTTTCATGCCTTTCAAATCACCTGCATGTGCGTCGCGAAAAAGTTGAGACACTCCTGATAATTTTCTTGTGGTGGCATTATTCACATCATAAATGTGTTCAGATATCCTCTTTCTGAGAGAACGACAAGTGCTGCCTATATATTGTAACTGACAAATAGTACAAGATATTAAATAAACCACATGGTCTGAACCGCAGTTTATGAGTGACATTATTTTATAAATTTTTTTATCAGTAAATGAAGAAAAATCCTTCACATTTAACATATAACCGCATAGTCCACACGATCTGTGGCCACATTTAAAAGAGCCTGTGCTGGGTAACCAATTGCCGGTATTTTTTTCTTTTTTAGTGGAACCGCACCTATTCATGTGATCACTAGGTGATAACATGGATCCCAATGTAAAGTTCCTTTTTGAAACAAATTTAACTCCATTTTTTAAGATTTGATATAATGTGTCATCTGTAGATAAAATGGGTAAATATTTTTTGATAATTTTAATTACATCATAATAGTTCTTACTGTATGTTGTTGAAAAAACAACTGACAATTCTTTCTGGGGACTATCTTTGATTTTATTCATGTCCAAATATTGTGACCTACTCACTTTAGTTGCCTTGGTTTTGGCTTTCTGGAGATCTTTCATTTTATAACCTCTTGCCAAAAACCTTTTTTCAATAGTGCTGCATTCCACCTCAAAACCATTTTGGGTGTTGCAACACCTCCTAGCACGGACATATTCACCTGTAGGGATGTTATCTATAACATGCTTTGGATGGCAGCTTCCCGCATGCAGTAGCGAGTTTCCTGATATAGGTTTTCTGTAGAGACTGCAATTAATTTCTCCATTGTCACTCTTCCTATGAAATTGTATATCCAAAAAATTAATTTTTGATACATCATGAAAAAAAGTGAAAAAAAGATTGTGGGCATTATTATTGATGTAAAATATAAAATCCTCAATTTTTTTGTTTGGATTTTGCCATACAATAAGTACATCATCTATAAATCTCAGATATAATGCTATATCCGAGAAAAAAGGATTACATTGATTAAAAATATATTGTTCTTCCCACCAAAACATGAATATGCCTGCTAGAGAGGGGGAAAATCGTGCGCCCTTTGAACATCCCTGCAACTGAATATATCCTTTATTTAGAAAGGTAATATAGTTGTTCTTAAGTAAAAATTCAGTCACATCCACCAAATAATCTTGTAGTTCAAGTGAGTAGTCAGAATATTTTTTGAGCAAATCTTTCAAAGCTAAAATGGCAAGAGAATGTGGGATGGATGTATAAAGTGATTGCACATCACAAGTTAACCAACTGTAATTATCCTGCCATTTCATCTGAGAGATAATATTCAACACATGTTTGCTATCTAGTACATAGCCAGGAGACATTTTGGGAAGAAATTGGAGGTGGTTATCCAACCACTCTGCCAAATGTTCAGTATAAGAATCAATACCTGAGACAATTGGTCTCATTTTTGGGGGAAATTGGTTTTTATGTGACTTGGGTAAGGCATGCAATAGTGGTGTTAAACAATAAGAGGGATTAAGATAATCTCTCAATTTTTCATCCATTAAACCCAAATGTAAGCCTTCCTCTAAAATTTTTTCCAAGGATTTTTTTATATCTGCAGAGGGGTCATAATCGACTCTCCTGTAGGTATCACAATCCTGTAACATAGTCAATACCTCCCTTTCATAAAGTCCTGTATCCAAAACTACGACTGCCCCCCCCTTGTCAGAATTTTTTATTATGATGTTCAAGTTTTTTTTGCAGGGAAATAACCGCATCCTTCTCAGTCTTAGGCCCCCTTCACACGTCCGTGAAAAACACGCACGTGTGTTACGGGCCGTTTTTCGGGTCCGTGTCCCGTTTTTGTGTCCGTTTTTATGGTCCGTGTGGCACCTGTGTGAATTGCGTATGCTAGCCGTGTTTGTGTGCAGAACGTCCGTGTGTGCGTGTGGAATTAACGTGTATGTGTACGTGTAATGTCCGTGTGTAATGACCGTGTGTGTGATGCACAATGTCGTTTTATAAACGTCGGCTGACAGCAGACAGAGTTGCGCGATGAGAATGAACTCGGGTGAACTTCACCCGACTTCATCCTCATACCGCGGCTCTGTCTGTGCCGAGTACTGATTAGCGGTCACCTGTGAAGGATTCACCGGTGACCGCTAATCCCCCGAGTAACTGAAGTTTCCCCCCCTCTCTCATACTCACCGTTCCTCGATCCCCGGCGTGGCCCTGCACGGCATTCACACTGCTGCGGCGGCTTTTACTATTTTGAAAAAGCCGGCCGCTCATTAAACAATCTCGTATTCCCTGCTTTCCCCGCCCACCGGCGCCTATGATTGGTTACAGTGAGACACGCCCCCACACTGAGTGACAGGTGTCACACTGCACCCAATCACAGCAGCCGGTGGGCGTGTCTATACTGTGCAGTAAAATAAATAAATAAATAATTAAAAAAAAATGGCGTGCGGTCCCCCCCAATTTTAATGCCAGCCAGATAAAGCCATACGGCTGAAGGCTGGTATTCTCAGGATGGGGAGCTCCACGTTATGGGGAGCCCCCCACCCTAACAATATCAGTCAGCAGCCGCCCAGAATTGCCGCATACATTATATGCGACAGTTCTGGGGCTGTACCCGGCTCTTCCCGATTTACCCTGGTGCTTTGGCAAATCGGGGTAATAAGGAGTTATTGGCAGCCCATAGCTGCCAATAAGTCCTAGATTAATCATGTCAGGCGTCTATGAGACACCCTCCATGATTAATCTGTAAGTTACAGTAAATAAACACACACACACCAGAAAAAATCCTTTATTAGAAATAAAAACACACACATATACCCTGGTTCACCACTTTAATCAGCCCCGAAAAAGCCCTCCATGTCCGGCGTACTCCATGATGATGCAGCGTCGCATCCAGCGCTGCTGCATGGAGGTGACAGGAGCTGCAGCAGACACCGCCGCTCCGGTCACCTCCACGCAGCTAATGAAGACAGCCGTGCGATCAGCTGAGTTGTCACTGAGGTTACCCGCTGTCACTGGATCAAGCCGCCGCAGCAGTGTGAATGCCGTGCAGCGCTGCGCCGGAGATCGGGGAACGGTAAGTATGAGAGAGGGGGGGAAACTGACCGACAGACTGTGAGAGAGGGACAGACAGACAGAGAGACCGACAGAGAGACTGACCGACGGACTCAGGGAGATTGACGGACATACACAGAAATAGAAAGAATAGCCGACATCACTAGAAATAAAAACACCAAACGGACACGGACTATAGGTAGATGCATATGTGTTTACTAACGTGTGTGCACATACCCATAGACTTTCATTGTGTCCACGTGTGCGTGCTCCGTGCAGATAACGGACATGCATCCGTGCCAAACGCAAACACATACGGATCACGGACACGCACACACGGACATAATGAAATAACAGACGTGTGACCACAATCATAGATTAACATTGGTGCACGTTTGGCCGTGTCTCCGGTATATACGGAAACGGACCAAACACGCACGTGTATCACGGACGTGTGAAGGGGGCCTAAGACAAATTTTGAACCATAGGTTCTTGTAAATGAGAAAGAGCAGTTAATTCTTTTTCTACTATATTCTGGAAGTCAGTCATCTGATCACACCTCGAAGGGATGGGATAAAAACTTGGATTAGGAACATTAAAGTGGGAAACCGCACAATGTGAATTAGATCTGGTACCACTATCACTTGACAAATCATGCAAATTTTGTAAAGCCATTTGTTCTTTGAATGACATAGGAGAGAAATATGTGTCGGCTGATGCATTTGAAACATTAGGAACATTAGACCCATTTTCATCTTGAAAGAAGTGTTTTTTTACTGTTAATTTTCTGATGAACTTATTAACATCTAATATTGTTTTAAAAAGATCAAACCTCTTATTGGGAACAAAATTTAAACCCCTTTTCAAAACACTTATTTCACTACTGTTTAAAATGCATGCCGACATGTTTATAACAGAAAAATTACTATTATCGATATTCATTTCCTTTTCCCCCTCGTATAATGATTGTGTTGATACACATGACTTTCTATGTTTGCGGCCGCTCCTCCTTGTTTTTTTCGATTTTTTTGGAAAAACGGCTGATTTTTCAAGTTTTTTGACACACTTGATGAAGTAGATGGAGTGTCAAAATTGTTGTCGGACGTGTCTGTATTGTAATCTGTAGAGTCCACATCAGTCGTTTCAAAATCTGTAGAAGAAAAATTTACATGAGTGGAATTGTTGCGTCTTTTATTATTTTTCAATATGGATTTGGGACCAGCTTGAAAAAATCTCCTAGAATTGTGCCAATTGTAGATTTTATTATCCTCATAGTCCCGCAAATCACGAACAAACTTTTTTTCTTTAAATGCAGTGATTGTATCCTCAAGGGCAATGATTTTGACATTTATCTGATCTTTCATGGTCTTATAAGCATCCAGACCTGAATATTGTGCAAGGGAAACTTCAATTTCTTTAATCTTATTCTCCAACACACCTATTTTATTTCGTTCTTGTTCTATAATTAATTGAATAAGTTTTTTGGAGCATTCAGATAAGATTGTATCCCATTTTGCAACAAATTCTTGATTAAATTCAACTGTGGGTCTTTTATTCAGCCGAAGTCCCCTGGGAACCATGCTTTTGTCAAGATATGCTTGCAAGGTTTTGCTGTCCCACCAGGTACGAATTCTCGCTGACATTACTTTTTCTAATCCCACATAATTTGGTTCATTTCTGTGTGCGTTTCCAAAAGGGTATCTTGCTTATTTAATGAAAACATTTTTGCAGCTCTCTCCATACGTAATCTGTCTGAAGTAACAAAACTTTCACAATTCTGATTGCTATTAGCATCATTCATCTGGTCTTCCATTTTATGACACAATCTTGTAAGGAACTATAAGTCATGCAATTTCATCATATATAATATACAATTTCTCTTTTTGAAAAAGATCCAAGGCAATAATGATTGACTTACTGAAAGGTTCCTGATCGTAGATCACAGGGAGCACGGGTATAGCAGCTCAAGATGAATAGTAGAAAAAGGTTTTTTGCCCAGCTCACCTGTGCAATGGAAGCCAGTAATCCTGGGCTGTGCACGGAGAAGAGGTTTGGAGAGCCAGTCCATGTGCATTGAAAGTGTTTAAGGGATTTCACCAGCACAAAACTCCAGGCACTTTATTCTTTAAAATAAAAACTTCTTTATTTTCTTGTCATTAAAAAGTCCATGCTATAGTGGTTAAGCCCATGTCAGAGAGGACGCGTTTCGAACATCCAGTTCTTATTCAGTCTCTAAACCATCTAGTCACAGAACTGTTTAAAAAGGGCTGAACCCAAACATGTGATCAAATGCAAGGAGAGAGCAAGACAATTACAAAAACATTAACCCCTTAAGTTGGATCACTCCATATAATGCCATAACACTTATATACATACATAGTATCTAAGCAAGATTAATATGCAAACATCAATTCATTTCTTTTATTTAGACCTTTAGGAGATCTTGTGCCCATTAAAAACATCCATTTTATTTCTCTCTGAAAAAGGATATCTTTCAAATTTCCACCTCTTCTAGGTAGTTTGATTTTTTCAATGGCATTGGCTTTCATGCCTGTTAAATTACCTGCATGTGCGTCGCGAAAATGTTGAGACACTCCTGATAATTTTCTTGTGGTGGCATTATTCACATCATAAATGTGTTCAGATATCCTCTTTCTGAGAGAACGACAAGTGCTGCCTATATATTGTAACTGACAAATAGTACAAGATATTAAATAAACCACATGGTCTGAACCGCAGTTTATGAGTGACATTATTTTATAAGTTTTTTTATCAGTAAATGAAGAAAAATCCTTCACATTTAACATATAACCGCATAGTCCACACGATCTGTGGCCACATTTAAAAGAGCCTGTGCTGGGTAACCAATTGCCGGTATTTTTTTCTTTTTTAGTGGAACCGCACCTATTCATGTGATCACTAGGTGATAACATGGATCCCAATGTAAAGTTCCTTTTTGAAACAAATTTAACTCCATTTTTTAAGATTTGATATAATGTGTCATCTGTAGATAAAATGGGTAAATATTTTTTGATAATTTTAATTACATCATAATAGTTCTTACTGTATGTTGTTGAAAAAACAACTGACAATTCTTTCTGGGGACTATCTTTGATTTTATTCATGTCCAAATATTGTGACCTACTCACTTTAGTTGCCTTGGTTTTGGCTTTCTGGAGATCTTTCATTTTATAACCTCTTGCCAAAAACCTTTTTTCAATAGTGCTGCATTCCACCTCAAAACCATTTTGGGTGTTGCAACACCTCCTAGCACGGACATATTCACCTGTAGGGATGTTATCTATAACATGTTTTGGATGGCAGCTTCCCGCATGTAGTAGCGAGTTGCCTGATATAGGTTTTCTGTAAAGACTGAAATTAATTTCTCCATTGTCACTCTTCCCATGAAATTGTATATCCAAAAAATTAATTTTTGATACATCATGAAAAAAAGTGAAAAAAAGATTGTGGGCATTATTATTGATGTAAAATATAAAATCCTCAATTTTTTTGTTTGGATTTTGCCATACAATAAGTACATCATCTATAAATCTCAGATATAATGCTATATCCGAGAAAAAAGGATTACATTGATTAAAAATTTATTGTTCTTCCCACCAAAACATGAATATGCCCGCTAATGAGGGGGAAAATCGTGCACCCATTGAACATCCCTGCAACTGAACATATCCTTTATTTAGAAAGGTAAAATAGTTGTTCTTAAGTAAAAATTCAGTCACATCCACCAAATAATCTTGTAGTTCAAGTGAGTAGTCAGAATATTTGTCGAGCAAATCTTTCAAAGCTAAAATGGCAAGAGAATGTGGGATGGATGTATAAAGTGATTGCACATCACAAGTTAACCAACTGTAATTATCCTGCCATTTCATCTGAGAGATAATATTCAACACATGTTTGCTATCCAATACATAGCCAGGAGACATTTTGGGAAGAAATTGGAGGTGGTTATCCAACCACTCTGCCAAATGTTCAGTATAAGAATCAATACCTGAGACAATTGGTCTCATTTTTGGGGGAAATTGGTTTTTATGTGACTCGGGTAAGGCATGCAATAATGGTGTTAAACAATAAGAGGGATTAAGATAATCTCTCAATTTTTCATCCATTAAACCCAAATGTAAGCCTTCCTCTAAAATTTTTTCCAAGGATTTTTTTATATCTGCAGAGGGGTCATAATCGACTCTCCTGTAGGTATCACAATCCTGTAACATAGTCAATACCTCCCTTTCATAAAGTCCTGTATCCAAAACTACGACTGCCCCCCCCTTGTCAGAATTTTTTATTATGATGTTCAAGTTTTTTTGCAGGGAAATAACCGCATCCTTCTCAGTCTTAGACAAATTTTGAACCATAGGTTCTTGTAAATGAGAAAGAGCAGTTAATTCTTTTTCTACTATATTCTGGAAATCAGTCATCTGATCACACCTCGAAGGGATGGGATAAAAACTTGGATTAGGAACATTAAAGTGGGAAACCGCACAATGTGAATTAGATCTGGTACCACTATCACTTGACAAATCATGCAAATTTTGTAAAGCCATTTGTTCTTTGAATGACATAGGAGAGAAATATGTGTCGGCTGATGCATTTGAAACATTAGGAACATTAGACCCATTTTCATCTTGAAAGAAGTGTTTTTTTACTGTTAATTTTCGGATGAACTTATTAACATCTAATATTGTTTTAAAAAGATCAAACCTCTTATTGGGAACAAAATTTAAACCCCTTTTCAAAACACTTATTTCACTACTGTTTAAAATGCATGCCGACATGTTTATAACAGAAAAATTACTATTATCGATATTCATTTCCTTTTCCCCCTCGTATAATGATTGTGTTGATACACATGACTTTCTATGTTTGCGGCTGCTCCTCCTTGTTTTTTTCGATTTTTTTGGAAAAACGGCTGATTTTTCAAGTTTTTTTACACACTTGATGAAGTAGATGGAGTGTCAAAATTGTTGTCGGACGTGTCTGTGTTGTAATCTGTAGAGTCCACATCAGTCGTTTCAAAATCTGTAGAAGAAAAATTTACACGAGTGGAATTGTTGCGTCTTTTATTATTTTTCAATATGGATTTGGGACCAGCTTGAAAAAATCTCCTAGAATTGTGCCAATTGTAGATTTTATTTTCCTCATAGTCCCGCAAATCACGAACAAACTTTTTTTCTTTAAATGCAGTGATTGTATCCTCAAGGGCAATGATTTTGACATTTATCTGATCTTTCATGGTCTTATAAGCATCCAGACCTGAATATTGTG
The DNA here is from genome assembly GCF_048569485.1 of Anomaloglossus baeobatrachus. Classification (NCBI taxonomy): domain Eukaryota; kingdom Metazoa; phylum Chordata; class Amphibia; order Anura; family Aromobatidae; genus Anomaloglossus; species Anomaloglossus baeobatrachus. The sequence goes on from NC_134358.1 coordinate 282,216,790, forward strand.
CAAGGGAAACTTCAATTTCTTTAATCTTATTCTCCAACACACCTATTTTATTTCGTTCTTGTTCTATAATTAATTGAATAAGTTTTTTGGAGCATTCAGATAAGATTGTATCCCATTTTGCAACAAATTCTTGATTAAATTCAACTGTGGGTCTTTTATTCAGCCGAAGTCCCCTGGGAACCATGCTTTTGTCAAGATATGCTTGCAAGGTTTTGCTGTCCCACCAGGTACGAATTCTCGCTGACATTACTTTTTCTAATTCCCACATAATTTATGACCCCTCTGCAGATATAAAAAAATCCTTGGAAAAAATTTTAGAGGAAGGCTTACATTTGGGTTTAATGGATGAAAAATTGAGAGATTATCTTAATCCCTCTTATTGTTTAACACCACTATTGCATGCCTTACCCAAGTCACATAAAAACCAATTTCCCCCAAAAATGAGACCAATTGTCTCAGGTATTGATTCTTATACTGAACATTTGGCAGAGTGGTTGGACAACCACCTCCAATTTCTTCCCAAAATGTCTCCTGGCTATGTACTAGATAGCAAACATGTGTTGAATATTATCTCTCAGATGAAATGGCAGGATAATTACAGTTGGTTAACTTGTGATGTGCAATCACTTTATACATCCATCCCACATTCTCTTGCCATTTTAGCTTTGAAAGATTTGCTCAAAAAATATTCTGACTACTCACTTGAACTACAAGATTATTTGGTGGATGTGACTGAATTTTTACTTAAGAACAACTATTTTACCTTTCTAAATAAAGGATATGTTCAGTTGCAGGGATGTTCAATGGGCGCACGATTTTCCCCCTCTCTAGCAGGCATATTCATGTTTTGGTGGGAAGAACAATATATTTTTAATCAATGTAATCCTTTTTTCTCAGATATAGCATTATATCTGAGATTTATAGATGATGTACTTATTGTATGGCAAAATCCAAACAAAAAAATTGAGGATTTTATATTTTACATCAATAATAATGCCCACAATCTTTTTTTCACTTTTTTTCATGATGTATCAAAAATTAATTTTTTGGATATACAATTCCACGGGAAGGGTGACAATGGAGAAATTAATTTCAGCCTCTACAGAAAACCTATATCAGGCAACTCGCTACTACATGCGGGAAGCTGCCATCCAAAACATGTTATAGATAACATCCCTACAGGTGAATATGTCCGTGCTAGGAGGTGTTGCAACACCCAAAATGGTTTTGAGGTGGAATGCAGCACTATTGAAAAAAGGTTTTTGGCAAGAGGTTATAAAATGAAAAATCTCCAGAAAGCCAAAACCAAGGCAACTAAAGTGAGTAGGTCACAATATTTGGACATGAATAAAATCAAAGATAGTCCCCAGAAAGAATTGTCAGTTGTTTTTTCAACAACATACAGTAAGAACTATTATGATGTAATTAAAATTATCAAAAAATATTTACCCATTTTATCTACAGATGACACATTATATCAAATCTTAAAAAATGGAGTTAAATTTGTTTCAAAAAGGAACTTTACATTGGGATCCATGTTATCACCTAGTGATCACATGAATAGGTGCGGTTCCACTAAAAAAGAAAAAAATACCGGCAATTGGTTACCCAGCACAGGCTCTTTTAAATGTGGCCACAGATCGTGTGGACTATGCGGTTATATGTTAAATGTGAAGGATTTTTCTTCATTTACTGATAAAAAAAACTTATAAAATAATGTCACTCATAAACTGCGGTTCAGACCATGTGGTTTATTTAATATCTTGTACTATTTGTCAGTTACAATATATAGGCAGCACTTGTCGTTCTCTCAGAAAGAGGATATCTGAACACATTTATGATGTGAATAATGCCACCACAAGAAAATTATCAGGAGTGTCTCAACATTTTCGCGACGCACATGCAGGTGATTTGAAAGGCATGAAAGTCAATGCCATTGAAAAAATCAAACTACCTAGAAGAGGTGGAAATTTGAAAGATATCCTTTTTCAGAGAGAAATAAAATGGATGTTTTTAATGGGCACAAGATCTCCTAAAGGTCTAAATAAAAGAAATGAATTGATGTTTGCGTATTAATCTTGCTTAGATACTATGTATGTATATAAGTGTTATGGCATTATATGGAGTGATCCAACTTAAGGGGTTAATGTTTTTGTAATTGTCTTGCTCTCTCCTTGCATTTGATCACATGTTTGGGTTCAGCCCTTTTTAAACAGTTCTGTGACTAGATGGTTTAGAGACTGAATTAGAACTGGATGTTCGAAACGCGTCCTCTCTGACATGGGCTTAACCACTATAGCATGGACTTTTTAATGACAAGAAAATAAAGAAGTTTTTATTTTAAAGAATAAAGTGCCTGAAGTTTTGTGCTGGTGAAATCCCTTAAACACCTCCATCCAGGACTGTATGCAGAAGTTTTTGCCCACCAAAAAAATGACGTGGGCTTCACCATATTTTTGTATGCTAGGCTGCCTCCAACCCCCAGTTGCCTATTTGTACCCGGCTGGGAACCAAAAATATAGGGAAGCCCGTTTTTTTTAATTATTTCACTTATTTCATGAAATAATTAAAAAACAAATGACGTGGGCTTCGCCCCATTTTTGTGTCCAGCCAGGTACAACTAGGCAGCTGGGGATTGGAATCCGCAGCACAGGTTAGCCCGAGATTTCTGGGCGCCTCTGCTGCGAATTTCAGTCCGCAGCCGTCCCAGAAAATGGCGCTCTCATAGAAGCGCCATCATCTGGTGCTGTATCCAACTCTTCCAACAGCCCTGGAGCCGGGTGGTTTGTTGGGTAATCATGAGTTAATACTGGCTTTGTTTTACTAGCCAGTATTAAGCCAGAGATTCTTAATGTCAGGCACGTTTGACCCGGCCATTAAGAATCTCCAATAAAGGGTTAAAAAAAAGACACCACACAGAGAAAAAATACTTTAATAGAAATAAATACACAGACACATTAGAGACTCCATCTTTATTACCCCCTGTCAGCCCTCCACGATCCTGCTCTTCTGTCTTTCTCGTTCAACAAATGCAGCTCTGCTACATCACTGCTGCATGGGGGAAGACGCTGCTTCCCGTGGAGCATTCACTCCGTGAAAGCTGCACGAGAAGCAGCGTGCAGCCTTCACTCCGTGAGTGATCAGTGCTGCTATCGGTAACAGCGGTAATGCTGACAGACGCGTTACCGTAGCAACGGTGCTCCCGGAGCCGCGGTTAGCGGTGACGTCACCGCTAACTGCGTTGCTATGGCAACGGTGATCTCCGTTAATGACCGGCTGTGTCAGCCGGTCCCTAACGGAACGGGGAGTCAACCGTGTGCTAGAGCATATCGCCGGTACACGGCGATACACAAATGTGCACCGTGTACCGGAGAGATGCACTCGCAGGTCCTACATGACGCGTCATAGTCATGTGACCAGTCTGTAGCCAATGAGATAATAGCCACGTGACTGGTCACATGGCTATTTTGACGTCACGATAGGTCCTGCTTCTCTGCTGGCAGTGCCGGTCACCGGGAGGATTCAGCGATCATCGGATGGAATAGCGGCAGGAGACAGAGTGCAGGAGAGATCGCGGGGACTGGTAAGTGTTATGGCAATGTTTATTTACTGTATGTGTACATTTATAATGCATTTCTTCAGCGCTCTATTGGGAGACCCAGACGATTGATTGGGGTATAGCTACTGCCCTCCGGAGGCCACACAAAGCACTACACTAAAAAGTGCAAGGCCCCTCCCCTTCTGGCTATACCCCCCCGTGACATCACGGGTTCTCCAGTTTTAGCTTTGTGTGCGAAGGAGGTCAGACATCCATGCATAGCTCCACAGATTTTAGTCAGCAGTAGCTGCTGACTATGTCGGATGGAAGAAAAGAGGGCCCATATAGGGCCCCCAGCATGCTCCCTTCTCACCCGTGGATGGTGTTGTAAGGTTGAGGTACTTATTGCTAGTACAGAGGCCGGAGCCCACATGCTGTTTTCCTTCCCCATCCCCATGAGGGGCTCTGGGTGAAGTGGGATCTTACCGGTCTCCAGGCACAGAGACCGAGCTCCATCCACAGACCCAAAAGAACCTGCTGGATATGGAGCTGAGTATCGTCAGGGACAGGGCCCTGCTACATCAAGGTACTCTGTGTCCCCGGGCAAGCGCGCACACACACACCAGCATTGCTGGGAGTGTTAGTGCGCCGGGGACAACAGCGCAGAGCGCTGGTGCTATTATTCACTGCAGCTTTGCTGAGTGAATTTATGTATTGAAAACGGCCGCGCCGGCCGCTGCTGATTGTTTTTTACATTGTGGCGCGGCTGGGACTTGTGGTGCGCCGGGGGACTTCGGCGTCGGCCGTGCACATAGGACGGCCGCGCTTATTACTCGAGTCCCCGGCTTTGCGGCCTAGCTTTCGTTTCGTTCCCGCCCCAGCCCTGCCAGTCAGAGGAGGGGCGGGACGCTGTACAGAAGCTCAGCGCAGGGAGCTGGAGTCTGCTTTGCATTCTCCAGCCCCCTCTCACTGAACACAGTGAGACGCCGGGTTCCCGCTCTTGGCTGGGGCTCGCCCACGGCCCGCCCCTCTGCACAGGACGGGGAAGAGAAGCCGGCAGCCATTATGGTTTCCACTCTGGGAGAACGGAACCAGTCACAGGTTTTTGGGCGACCTCACACCCGCTCTTGTGCGGGCGGTAAGCAGTACTGACACCACTAATGCTGAAGTGGGCTTTTGGACTGTGTGCTGATATGCTATGCACTGTACTGTACTGTCGCTATTCTGGGCAACAGCAGCAAATAAGCAATGCTGCTGAGGCACAAGCTTTCAATGCTTCGTCGTTTGCATGTGCTGCAGTGTTTACTGTCAGATTGGGCAACAGCAGCAGTAGAGCAATTTGTGCTAAGGCACAAGCTTTCAATGCTGCTTCGCTTGCATGTGCTGCACGGTTTATTGTTATGCTATACATTCACTGTATGTCGCTATTCTTGGCTAATGCGCCCAGATAAACAGACAAAAGCAGCAGTAGAGCAATGGTGCTACGGCACAAGTTTTCAATGCTGCTTGACTTGCATGGGCTGCAGTGTTTACTGTCATGCTTGTATGCTATACATTCACTGTATGTCGCTATCCTTGGCTAATGTTCCTGGATAAATAGACAACAGCAGCAGAAAGGCTAGGGTGCTAACGCGCAAGCTTTCAATGCTGCTTGGATTGCATGGGCTGCAGTGTTTACTGTCAGGCTTGTATGCTATACATTCAATGTATGTCGCTATCCTTGTCTCATGCTCCTAGATAAATAGACAACAGCAGCAGAAGAGCAAATGTGCCAAGCCACAAGTTTTCAATGCTGCGTGTACTACATGTACTGAAGTGTTTATTTGTACTTCATGCTTGTATGACTATTCACTGTACGGTCGCTATCCTCGGCTAGGCTCTTAGATAGCTAGACAACAACAGCAGAAAAAGACAAGTTGCCAATGCACGGGCTTTCTATGCTGCTTGTACTGCATGTCATACGGTTCCAGGACCCCCAGTGCGTGCAATTGCTCAACCGGGGTCTCTGCTATATGTGGCCAAAAGAACCACCTGTGATCTCTGTCCAGAGACAGGGACGAAGTTGCAGTTTTTCCGCTGATATATTGTCTGTGACTATGACTGACATCTTACAGACTTTGCACCCCAAGCAGACCGTGGGCAATATGGTTGCAATGACCCTGGCCGCCCTGATTTGGAGCATCTCAAGGCGCCAGAGTGATTCCAGGCATCCCAGAGAGCAGGCATCCGACACGGTCGACAGTCCCAGATGGCCTAAGCGGGCTCGCTGGGATTAGCCCTCGACTCCATCACTGGTCAAGGTCCCAGCTGGAGTGCTCTCTGTACGTTGAGGCAGACGTAGCTGTTCAGGACTCTGATCCTGAGACCGCTCTCAATCCGGATACACCGGATGGTGACGCTATAGTGAATAATCTTATTGCGTCCATCAACGAAAGGTTGGGTATTTCTCCCTCAACTCCTCCAGTGGAGGGGTCAGCTTCACAGCAAGAGAAATCTCTATTTCAGTATCTCAAGCGTATATTGAGTACTTGTTTAGCACTCTGACTCCAGAGAAGCAGTCCAGAAACGACACGCTTATCACGATAAGCGTTTCTCCGACCGTATTAATGAGACACGTGTCGCTCCCCCCTGACGTGGTCAAGCGCTAGACCCAGTATCCAAATGTGGATCCCCCAATCTCCATGCTTGCAGCTAGATCTATAGTTGTAGTGGTGGATAGGACTTCACTTCAAAATGCCATTGACAGGCAGATTGGCCTCTGGTTGCAATCTGTCTATGAAGCTATCGGCAGGTCGGTTGCTCCGGCAGTCGCAGCCGTGAAGGCACTCCAAGCTATTTCAGCTAGTATTGCGCAGGGGGTCGCTGTCACAGGTACTCTCGGTCCCAGCAGCGTCTTTAACTCGCAATGTCGGCATGGCGAATCATGCTGTTATTGCTGTCCGAGACTCTACGAGCCGGACGTCAGTGGCACCCGCCAACTCCGTGTTTTTACGCAGAGGCTAGTAGTTGAGAGATTGGAACAGAGGCTGCTTCCAACGAAGTGCTTAACCAGGTTGCCTTTATCTAGTGATAGTCTGTTGGTAAGGGTTGAATGAAATCATTCAACTATCCAAGACGACTCAAAAAGCCCAGAAGGGCATAGATTCCTAGCGGGCTCAATCACGCCCGGGGAAGGCAGCCGGAGGACCCGCTACCAAAGTGTTTTTCCTCATAATTTTCAGCCCTCTCACTCCGCAACCGCGGGGGGGCAGACTCCCCCGCTTTATCGGCATTTACCTACCGCAGGTCAAGGGCCTGTGAGTGAGAGTCAGTTTGGTTTTCAAACTACCGCACCGACCGAGCCGAGGCTCTTCTGCAGGCGGAAAGAGCGGTAATCCCTGTTCCTCTTCAGGAACCAGATACGCATTTTGCTCCGACCTGGTCGTGGTGCCAAAATAGGACGGCTCCTTCCGTCCCGTTCTGGCATTTATACTGCTTAACAAGCACGTGAAAACCAGGCGGTTCCGGATGGCATCACTCCGCTCCGTCATTGCCTCTCTGTCTCAAGGAGTTTTCCTAACATCAATAGACATCAGGATGCTTATCTACACGTGCCGATTGCTCCGAGGCACCGGCGTTGGCTACGATTCGTTATTAAAGACGAGAATATTTCGTTTCGTAGCCATACCCTTTGGCTGGCGACAGCCCCACGGGTGTTCACCAAGTTCGTGGCAGCAGAGGGAGCAGTCCCGCGCTCTCACGGTCACTCTGTGATCCTTTACTTGGGCAATCTACTGGTCAAGGCACTCTCCTTTAGAAGCATGCCAACACAACCTGAACATGGCGCTGGACCCTTCCCAGAGTTTCGGGTGGGTCTTCAACTTTTCAAGGTTGAACCCAATCGCTGGCATCTCCTGGAGAGTTTTCACACTCTCTCAGCGATAGTGAAGCTTCCGCTGGACAAACAGCGTTCACTACAGAGAGGGGGCAGTCTCTCCTTCAAGGAGGCGCCTCATCCAGAGGCGAGTTTTTTTCACGCAGTTTCATCTGCGTCCGCCTCAATAGCACATTCTTCGCTTATGGGAGGGAAGTCGATGTCCCTACACAGGAACGTGTCACTTTTCCAGACGGTCAAAGACCGTCTTCAGAGGAGTCCACTCTTCAACTCAGTGGTCTGGAGCTCTGGGCAGTGTATCTTGCACTGCAAGCCTTCCTGCAGTGGCTGGAATGCAAATAGATCCGAATTCAGTCGGACTATCCACAGCGGTGGCATACACCAACCACCAAGGCGGACTACGCAGTCGACAAGCCTCCCAAGAGGTCCGGCGGATTCTGCTATGGGTAGAAGACAGAGCATACACCATATCAGCTGTTCATATCCCGGGCGTACAACACTAGGAAGCAGACTTCCTCAGTCACCAGGGCGTGGACGCAGGGGAATGGGCTCTGCACCCGTTTGTTTTCAAGAAATCTGTAGCCGCAGGATGAAGACGGACGTCGACGTCATGGCTTCTCGGCAACAACAAGGTCCCGATTTTCATGACGCGGTCTTACGATCAAAGAGCTCTGGCGACAGGCGCCTTGGCTCAGGATTGGTCACAGTTCCAGCTACCGATTGCTGCCACACCATCCTCGTCGCCCCAAACTGGCCGGGGAGGTCGTGGTACCGAGATCTGTGGCACCTCACCGTCGGTCGACCGTGAGCACGACGTCATTGCCACCATGAGACGGGCTAGCCAGCCGCGGTCTGCCAAGATCTACCACAACTCGTGGAAGATATTCTTATCTTAGTGTTCTGCTCAGGGAGTGTCTCCCTGGCCATCGGCATTGCCTACTTTGCCTTCTCTCCTGCAATCTGGTTGGGAAAGAGGTTGGTCGCTCGGCTCCCTTTAAGGGCAAGTCTCGGCACTATCCGTGTTCTTTTCAGAAGCGTCTAGCACGTCTTCCTAAGGTGCGCACGTTACTACAGGGGGTTTGTCATATTGTGCCCCCGTACAAGCGGCCGTTAGATCCATGGGATCTGAACAGGGTACTAGTTGCTCTCCAGAAGCCGCCTTTCGAGCCTCTGAGGGAAGTTTCCCTTTCGCGCCTGTCACAGAAAGTGGCCTTCCTGGTTGCGATCACGTCGCTTCGGCGAGTGTCTGAGCTGGCGGCTCTGTCATTCAAGGCTCCCTTCCTAGTATTCCACCAGGACAAGGTGGTGCTGCGCCCTATTCAGGAGTTTCTCCCTAAGGTTGTATCCGCGTTTCTTCTTAATCAGGATATATCCTTACCTTCCTTTTGTTCTCATCCGGTTCTCCGGTATGAAAAGGATTTACAGTTGTTAGTTCTGGGGAGAGCACTCAGAATCTACATTTCCCGCACGGCGCCCATGCGCCGCTCTGATGCATTTTTTGGTCCTTGTCGCTGGTACGCGCAAGGGGTTGCAGGTTTCTAAAGCCACCATGGCTCGATGGATCAAAGAACCAATTCTTGAAGACTACCGTTCTGCGGGGCTTCCGGTTCCTTCAGGGCTGAAGGCCCATTCTACCAGAGCCGTAGGTGCGTCCTGGGCATTACGACACCAGGCTACGGCTCAACAGGTGTGCCAGGCAGCTACCTGGTCGAGCCTGCACATTTTTTCACCAAACATTATCAGGTGCATACCTATGCTTCGGCGGACGCCAGCCTAGGTAGAAGAGCCCTGCAGGCGGCAGTGGCTTCCCCATAGGGGAGGGCTGTCTTGCAGCTCTAACATGAGGTATTTCTTTACCCACCCAGGGACAGCTTTTGGACGTCCCAATCGTCTGGGTCTCCCAATAGAGCGCTGAAGAAGAAGGGAATTTTGTTACTTACCGTAAATTCCTTTTCTTCTAGCTCTTATTGGGAGACCCAGCACCCGCCCTGTTGTCCTTCGGGATTTTTTTGTTGTTTGCGGGTACACATGTTGTTCATGTTGAACGGTTTTTCAGTTCTCCGATGTTACTCGGAGTTAATTTGTTTAAACCAGTTATTGGCTTTCCCCCTTCTTGCTTTGGCACTAAAACTGGAGAACCCGTGATGTCACGGGGGGGTATAGCCAGAAGGGGAGGGGCCTTGCACTTTTTAGTGTAGTGCTTTGTGTGGCCTCCGGAGGGCAGTAGCTATACCCCAATCAATCGTCTGGGTCTCCCAATAAGAGCTAGAAGAAAAGGAATTTACGGTAAGTAACAAAATTCCCTTCTTTTATGTGTTTGTGATTGCCTCCCATTATAGCCTATTGGTTCGAGCTCCGTTCGGCGAACCGCCCTCGAGCCGAACCGCGACCGGTTTGCTCATCTCTAGTCTTTATGCAAATTAAAAGCTGATTTTAAAGGGGGCTTTACACGCTGCGACATCGCTAATGCGGAGTCGTTGGGGTCACGGAATTTGTGACGCACATCCGGCCGCATTAGCGATGTTGCTGCATGTGACACCGATGAGCGATTTTGCATCGTTGCAAAAACATGCAAAATCGCTCATCGGTGACATGGGGGTCCATTCTCGATTATCGCTACTGCAGCAGTAACAATGTAGTTCGTCGCTCCTGCGGCAGCACACATCGCTATGTGTGACGCCGCAGGAACGAGGAACCTCTCCTTACCTGCCTCCCGGCCGCTATGAGGAAGGAAGGAGATGGGCAAGATATTCCGGCCGCTCATCTCCGCCCCTCCGCTGCTATTGGTCGGCCGCTCAGTGACGTCGCTGTGACGCCGCACGGACCGCCCCCTTAGAAAGGAGGCGGTGCGCCAGTCACAGCGACGTCGCCGGGCAGGTAAGTATGTGTGACGCGTCTGCGCGATGTTGTGCGGCACGGGCAGCGACTTGCCCATGTCGCACAACAGATGGGGGCGGGTACCCACGCTAGCAATATCGGGACCGATATCGCAGCGTGTAAAGTAGCCTTTACAGTACCAGCAAAAGCGAGGCAATTAGACTTCATGTATCTATTGCACAGTTTGTTTGTTTTTTTGGAAAACTGCTGCATTTTTGAAAGAAGGAGCAGGTGAATTCTTTTGGCAGCTTTGCTGCATTTTTCCAGCGTTTTTTCCACATTGAAAGAAATAAGAAAGTTAAAAAATGCAGTAAAATTTCTACATGTGATCATATCCCAAGGAGTGAAGGAAAAAATTTCCATCCATTGCAGCAATTTTATTACAGCTGAGACCTCCTGTGAGGGTCTGCCAGAAAAATGTTTGCTGTGTGTAACCTCTCTGAAGATGGATAATTGTTACATGGTTTATACTAATTTCTATATACTGTTTATGATTTAAGGAACCATTTTATCATCTAAAATGAGACAACCTTGCATGGTTTTTCCATTTACTTACAGTATTTAAATTAACACTGTAGAAGGACTGGACATGACTTAATTATGCATATGTTGACGCTTTTTTTTTTTTCCCACAATGCTTATTTTCAATATAATCCTTGTCATTTTTTCATTTATTTCTTATACATATTTGCTAGCCTTTCATAATGGCTTATTTCTACATTTGCGCTTACTACCTCAGCAAATATGACTTCGTACATACAATCTGATGAGTTAGCACTTCCAAACTCACCCCAATACATATATCAATATCCAAAGCTGTTTTCTGTGTCTCTGCTTTAACATTTACATGAAACAAAGAGCTATAGGAATCAAAAAAGTGCAATAGTGTCTTATCCAAATAATTTAAGTGCTCTAGTTACTTGGTTGTGGTAACTACAACATAAAAAACAATGTTATACATGACAGATGCTGCAGAATCCATGGACCAGAAGACTTTTGCAGTGTAGTTGAATGGTGGAGAAAACATAGTCACCTCTCTGCTGCTGTGGAGGTCATAAGACCAATACAGGATACACAAACCAGAACTCATACAGATTATTGTTGGTGCATTTCAAAGTTTTCTAAACTTTTTCAGCACAATAGCAATTTTAAGCTCTCTCTCTACAAGTATATAATGAGCACTTCATTGTGACCCAAAAAACCTTTGGTAATATTCAGATTTCATGATGCCTTATCCACTGCAATGCACTCAGTGCTAGAGGCAGCAAAAAAACCCCAAAAAATCTCTGAACCTCTACCATATTTGAATGGGTAAACAACAGAATGATGTGCTTTACCAAAAAACTCTATCATTTTCGGATCTGTCCACGAGACGCTTTAACACAAGAATTTTGGCTTACGTACATTTTGCTAAACTGCAGTCTAGCTTTTTTATGACTGTGTCAGCAGTGGGGTCCTCCTGTGTCTCCGGCCAAAGCTTGCATTTCATTCAAATCTTGACGCATAGTTTGAACCGACACTGATGCACCCTACACCTACAGAATAGCTCTAATTTCTTTGTAACTTTATTGGGGCTGCTTAAATATTTACTTATGGACTATCCTGAGTTACAATATTTCATTCATTTTTCACTGCCATTCACATCCATGAAGATTATCTACAGGGCCATGGGTTTTAAATTTTGGATTATGTTGTGCGCCATGGATTCTTTTTCTCATGGTAAGTTGGCATGAGAAAAAAATAGCTATATGCTGTGTTTGGCAGCGTATATTAGACGGCATGCACCTATGCCAGACTTCCGATTGCAGTCCGATATTCGCCTACAAAGACAATGGGCAAGGTGGAGAAAATTATTCTTTCTATCTGCTCTTCACTTGTGTTTTGAATCTAGCTTGCAAAAGTATCTGAGCAGAGTGATTTATATTCACCCAACACAAGGAGCAGAGTTTGAGCTTACTGTCATTCGCATAATGCATCCAATTCTCATGCATGAGAGAATCATCGCCAATGTGAGTGAGTCCTATACTGATTAAAACAGATGCTAATTACTCCATTTAGGAGCATTGTTTCTTTTTGTGATCAATGGTAATGATCAAATGATCAGTCACAATGAATTACTGTAAAGCTGGTGTCACACTAAATGACAGCGACAACGACGTCGCTGTTACGTCACCATTTTCGGTGACGTAACAGCGACCTTGTAAGTCGCTGTTATGATCGCTGCTTAGCTGTCAAACACAGCAGAAGCAGCGATCATAAGGTCGCTGTGCTACATGTTCAGAGAGCAGGGAGCCGCGCTTAGCGCTGGCTCCTTGCTCTCCTGCAGCACACATCGGGTTAATTAACCCGATGTGTGCTGCAGCTACATGTCACAGTGCAGAGAGCAGGGAGCCGCGCGCACTGCTTAGCGCTGGCTCCTTGCTCTCCTTGCTACAGTATACATCGGGTTAATTACCCGATGCGTACTGCAGCCACATGTCACAGTGCAGGAGCCGGCACTGGCAGCAAGAGCGGAGGCTGGTAACCAGCGTAAACATCGGGTAACCAGGGAAAGGTCTTCCCTTGGTTACCCGATGTTTACGCTGGTTACAGCTTACCGCAGCTGCCAGTACCGGCTCCTGATCGCTTCATTTCGTCGCTCTCTCGCTGTCACACACAGCGATGTGTGTGTCACAGCGGGAGAGTGACGACCAAAAAATGAAGCTGGACATTCAGCAACGACCGGCGACCTCACAGCAGGGGCCAGGTCGTTGCTGGATGTCACACACAGTGACAGCGACGGGACGTCGCTGCAACGTCACAGAAAATGGTGACGTAGCAGCGACGTCGTTGTCGTCGTCGTTATGTGTGACACCAGCTTAATACTGCAAAAAATTAAAATATGAATTTATCTTACATTTTTGTTTATTGTAATGCTTTAAAAAATGTAAACAGGTATGTTAGGTTAAGAAAGAGCAGTAGACAAATTTTGTAGAGTAAATGGATAAAGCATTTTCATTTTCCATTTCCACAAACCATAATTTCCACACTGCAGTATTACACTTGCTTTGGTTCTTCCTAAATGAAGAAGCAAAAGCTTTTTACAAGAGTCCAAAAAGTAACCCTTTATTTATGGCGCAAAAAAATGAAATGCTCAGCTTTTTTTTTTAAATGGAAGGAACAGTGACTTTTCAACTGTTATTTTAGGATGCATAAAAGATTTATTATTCTCAAAATTTGTAAACAATTACAAAGGCTTTATATCAATCATTCTAAAAACTACACAGGTCTGCAAGGGTAGAATTGTTTAAAACGTAAGAAGTGATTTTTATATGCCTTTGTGTCATGCACGGAGTTGGAGATGTCCGTATAAAATGCATTTCACATGCGATCAGACCAACGGGCGTCTTATGCACTACCAAAAAAACACCACAAAAAGGGGGAAACACTGGCGTCACGATATAACAGAGGTCCCTCCCGCTAGAGAGAGGGGTGAGGGAAGAGGGGTGATGGGGCACCTACTGCACTCCCCTTAAGCTGATTTCTGAGCTCCCTAGCATCTCTATACAGGTTCTTTAAACCTCTCGGTGAGCAGAATACCTGAGTCTCTCAGCTGGCCCTAAACTTACCTTGTCTAATGAGTAGGCTGATGAGTACACTAGACTCACCACCAAACTGATAAACATGGAAGGAAAGGAAAAACAGACAGAAGGAATAAACAGAAGGATACAAAACACCAAACTTCAAAGTAGAAGATGGACTGTAAAGTAGCAGTTGGATGGGCATAGGACAAAACCTCAACAGTTCCTTCCACTAGGATGGCCAAAGTAGAAATGGATTCTAACAGCATCAGGGTCTGCTGTGGAAAGCTCCAGTATTTAAACTAAATGGGCATGGTCTCAAAGCAGCAACAGTTGAACTGCCCTGCTCAGAGCTGCTGGCAACAAAACCAGAAATTAACTTATGAGACGCCAAAGGAAAGGCATCTTCATTTAAATGAGGAGACTGGATGGAGATGGGAGGCTCCAGTCATAAGGCTGTCACTAGCCTCAAAGCAGTAGGGAGATGACAGTGAGATTTTGATTGAACTCAGTAAAAATATCGAAAACTTTCCATAACATTTCACAAAAACTGACTTTATAGGCTTTTTCTTGCTGGCTTTTGAATAAACTTTTGGTGGATGATTTTATTGTCAATAGACTGGTTAGAAATTAATGGACGCTGTGCTGTGGTAAGCTGCCATGGGCAGAGAAGATTTTATTAATCCAGCTTCCAAAGAGTGTGGTGGTGTCTATAGCATCCAATCATACCAAATCTTTCATTTAACCTCAGCAATATATGAAATGAAAACTGCACTGTGATTTGTTTTTATAGGCGGTGATGACAAATTTTTTTTTTTAGTCACAGTTCATACAGACTGGTGATGTCCATAGCAAACAATCAGAGCACAGCTTTCATTTTACCTCAGAAATATAAGAAATGAAAGCTGCACTGTAATTGGCTGCTATGGAAAGGCAGATTTTCTTTTGGACACATTTCATAAAAGTGAGGTGGTTTGGTTAGCTCGATTCCTTTCAGTATTTAACCCCTTCACCCCCAGCTGATTTTCCATTTTTTGTTTCTTTTTCTTTGCTCCACTTCGAGAGTCGTACCTTTTTTATTTTTCCATCAATCTTGCCATGTAAAAGAGGTTGGTACGAGTTGATAGATATCAAAAATTTATAGGTTTCCTTTTATCTAAGGTGTTAAAAAAATAAGAAGTTTGTTTTAAAAAAGTGACATACTTTTTGCGCCATTTTCTGCAACCTGTAGCATTTTCATTTTTCGGAATCTATGGCTCAGTGATGGCTTATTTGTTGTGTCTCAAGCTGACATTTTTTTTTACATTTTTTTTAACTTTTTTTATTTTACTAGTCCCCCTAGGGTACTATAAGGATCAGGAGTCTGATCCCTCAGTTATTTCTGTTGATCACCGCTACACAGCGGTGATCACCAGAAACACTCACGTCTTATCACTGGCAGCACTTGGCTTAGTTAAGCAGGAAGTGACTCATGCTAGCTACAGGAGTTTTCACTGTGCTACCATGACAAGCATCGCCTCACAGTGATCACGTCACTGCACCGCCAATAAAGCCAGTTAAGTGAAGATTTACCACAGCGGGGATTTAAATTGCCATGTCATATTTTGACATCATGGCTTAAGGGGTTAACAGACACAGGCGGATAGCGGATCTACTCGTGCTTGCTAGGCACACATGTGAGGTTTTCAAATCAGCTGACACGTGCGTGGATCGCTGGCAGTTGCCGATGATTACACTATGATCGCTTAGGATGTACCAGTATGGCCCGTGGTCGTTAAGGGGTTAAATGTTTTTTGGTGGATGACACATCTGTTTTTAAGAACGTGACCCAAATGGCTGCAGGTGGGTGTTGTAATTCATCACCAGACACATTTTGTTGTATTTGCAGTTGTTTTGTAGCAAATAAAAAATGAAGGACCACTAGGGACTTTGTTTGAAATGTGTATTGTGCTTACTTTAGTGTAAAGCTAGGTGATCAGGAAAAATCATGGGCTCCACGTTTAGTTTATGTTTGTGTAGAAGAACTACAGCAGTAGTCTAAAGAAAGAGGCAAAAGAGAGCTTTTGTTTTGGTGTGCCTAAAATCTGGAGGGAATCACACGATTATAGTGATGACTGCTACTCTTTTACATGCTTCATGGAGTGATTCATCCTTAAGTATAAGAAGGAACTTATACACCCCGACCTTCCATCAGTAATTCGCCCTGTGCCTCACAGTCCAGAAATTCCTGGCACTTCACCATTGGAAAACCTTGAAGATATACCTGATTCAGAAGATTGAGAATATGAAGAGCAGCTTTCACACTAGTCCTAAGTAGTAGCAACTGGAGCAAAGTTATGCTTTGGGGTGGGAATCAAGTGGATGCAAGGAACGGTGGCCATTTCCCATACAGCGTCACCTGCCAGCTGTATCATAGTTGATGATGGTGATGATGATGATGTTTCTGTGTTTGACAAAACCTGTAACCAAAAAAGGTGCATCAAGGTCATCAGAGGAGGAGGTTGCTGGCATCAGTGATAAACATAGCAGGCATTATGCTTTAAAAACATCCTCTGGGGCCAGCTCAGGAGTAGATAATGCCCCACATGCTATTAGTGGTGAAAGCTGTATATAAACATAGATGTCTGGTTGCAATAGTGGTAATTCGTACATGCGGGCTACTTGTATGTGGGAGTTATTTTGCACCTTGAAGGCAAATGATTCTTTGCCACTCTGTAGACTCTGCAGAATGAAAAAGACATGCTAGCTCTTATGGACTCTTAGCTATTTCCATCAACACATAAAGCAATATTTACTGATTATTTTGCAAAGTGAAGCCGGCCGGCAATCAGAATAAGATTCAAATTGTAGTCCCATCCCTTCTCACAATGCTCGACTTTCTGTCAGCAAAAACATATCCTTAGGTTGCAACTCTTTGGTGTCGTCCTCACCACCATCATCCAGCATTATTGTGTCACGGGTGGAGGAGGGGACGCCGCGCTCTCCCACTGCTCGGGTCCGGCTGCCGCTGCGGCTGCTGTGGCCTGCTGCTGCTGCTCGGTGGCTTGAGCGATGGGCCGGATCCCGGGGACTCGAGCGGCGCTCCTCGTCCGTGAGTGAAAGGGGATTGGGATTTGGGATAGTTTATTGTCCGTGACGCCACCCACGGTTGTGGTGATTTGTTGACACCACCGCTGCTCTGTATGGGGATCCCGGGGACTGATGACAGGGAGCAGCAAAGTTGCTGGTTCTCCCCTCCGTGGGTAGGGGTTTGTTGTCCCGGGGCCCAGTGATGAGGTGCGTGATGCAGGGCTTGGTGGGGTGCAGGGACACGGGGGCAGCGCTGTGCCTTGCGGCACTGTGGTACTCACTCAGCCTGAGACGATGACACAGTTCTCGGTAAAACACACGGCTGGAAAGACGGTTCCCACGGACGGCTGCACTTGCTTTCCCCAGTAGTTGACGGTGACGGTCCCTTTTCCTGCACCTAAGATGATGATGGTTGCGATGGGTTCCCACCGGTAACCCGCTCCCCGGCTTGGATATGGGCCGGAGGAGCCCTACTTTGCCCGCAGGCGCTGGCCCTGAGAAAGTGGTGCCCTGGCGGTGGCGGTGTCTCTCTCCAACGGTTGGACTGTTGCCTTCAATCGGGACTTGGTTGTTGAGAGACCCAGAGGTCCCCTTCACTAATGGATTTGGCAAATTCACGGCGACTCCTAGCCTTGCCGGGATCCGAAAGGCCCCTGCCACTGGTGCTGACTGTTCTTCGTATACCGCTCCGGTACCGCTGGGCCACCACCCGTCCGCGGTCCTTTCAGCAACCTCCAAACAGCCTCCCCTGCAGACAGTCACCGCCGTCTGCTGACCCTGCTGTCTCTCAGTCCGGGGCACACACCTGGACCAGCTTCAGGCTGTCTTAACTGTCACTTTCCCTTACTTCAGCTTCTCTCCTTAGCTCCTCTACCACTTCACTTCCTTCTACTTCACTCCTCTAAACTGGACTGCCTGGTTTTCCCGCCTCCAGGGCTGTGAACTCCTCGGTGGGCGGAGCTAACCGCCTGGCCCACCCCCTTGTGTGGACATCAGCCCCTGGAGGAAGGCAACAAGGATTTTAGGTTAGCTTTGGTGTTCCTAACTGGGGTGTAGGGTGTGGTGGTGTTATGACCTGTGACCCCTGGCTTGTCCAGGGCGTCACAATTGCATGTGGTATTATACATACACTTCCACCTCCATTGAAACAGCAAATATTCTTCACCGATCGTGTGGGGAGTAAACAACTGAATACTCATAGTCATCTTCTGGTTTGCCAACTAAACCTGCATCTTGTGAAGATGCCTGTGCTGCAGTGATTATAATTCCAGCTTGTGGATTCTGCTGCTTTTTAAAAATGTATGGCATGCACCCAACCTGACTGGATGCTAACAAGCTACCTTCATTTCTTACAGAAAGGGGTGCCTGCTCTCTGTTTTCATGAGCAGGAGAATGTAAGCCACTCCCTTGCTTGTCTTTTTTTCCAGGAGCACTGCCCTATAAATAAATGGAGAAGTAATTGTAGCTTGGGACAATACCTGAGTTACACAACTTAGTGGGTGAAATTATTCAGTGTCAGTGATGCACCAATGTATCTGGCATAGGTTGTGAGTTCTCCGCGACTAACAGCTACATCTTTTTCCATGGCCAGGTTGTGGTTATCTGTCTCCTGCAAAATCACCTCTGAATATTGCTTGTGACATTATCCCATCCCTAACAAGCACAAAGCACATCATTAATTTAACACTGTGCCCTTGTCCTTTTGCTTATGCAAAAGAAAGCACTGCCAAAAAAATTTAGAGCTTAAAAGCCTGGAGGAGAAGTGCCACACAACGAAAGAGTTGCTGCTCAGCATCAAAAGGTAAGGCTGGCGCCACACGAGGCACTAGTGTGATCCTCGCATAACACTCGGCTTACGCTAGCAGCACAGCAGGAGCCGACTGTCATGCGAGTGTCACTGCGGCTGAGGTCTGATCATGTGATCGGGCCTCAGCTGCAGGGGCGGGACGGAACTCAGGAGGGGCGGGCTGGCACTGAGGAGGGGTGGGCCGGCGCTGCAGAGGTGAGGGAGGGATTTATCGCCTTCTCTCCTCCATAGCTGGCTATTGCCATTCTCACCCTGCACTCGTGTTACACCGGTGTACTGTGAGTGCAGTGCAATTTTTCTCTCGCCCCTTAGACTTGAATGGGTGCGAGAGAAAAAAGGAACGCATTACAGTGGCAGCATGGTGCGATTGTTTTCTCGGTCCGATTAGGGCTGAGAAAATAATCACTCATGGGTGCTGACACATAGGCTAATATTGGTTTGAGTGGAATGCGATGTTTTATCGTGTTCCACTGCCACCGATTTTCATGCAGTTTGTTTTAGGCCTAACTAGACTGCTGGTTGGCTGCTCTTGAATATTGAACTCAATATTGGAATTGTCATGAGCAACAATGCCAAGAATTTTCTGGCTGCATTATGGTCAAGTAAATTTACTCACACTGCATACAGAAGGTAGAGAAAGTATTCAGACACCTTCAAATTTTTAACTCTTTGTTTCATTTCAGCCATTTGGTAAATTCAAAAAAGTTCATTTTTTTCTTGTTAATGTACACTCTGCACCCCATCCCAACAGAAAAAAAAACAGCAATGTAGAAATTTTTCACTTTATTAAACAAGAAACATTGAAATATCATAAGTCATTATATCATTATATGGTCATAAGAATTCAAACCCTTTGCTCAGTATTGATTAGACACACCCTTTTGAGCTAGTATAGCCATGAGTTTTCTTGGGAAGGATGCAACAAGTTTTTCACACCTGGATTTCGGGATCCTCTGCCATTCTTCCTTGCAGATCCCCTCCAGTTCCATCAGGTTGGTTGGTGAACGTTGGTGGACAGCCATTTTCAGGTCACTCCAGAGATGCTCAATTAGGTTTAGGTCAGGGCCCTGTCCCTCTCTCTGTCCGTCGGTCAGTCTCTCCCCCTCTCTCATACTCACCGATCCCCGATCACCAGCGCGGCGCTGCATGGCTGTCACACTGCTCCGGTGGCTTTTCCTCTTTTGAAAATGCCGGATGCTCATTATTCAATCTGGTATTCCCTGCTTTCCCCACCCACTGGCGCCTATGATATGATTGTCAGACACGCCCCCACACTGAGTGACAGTTGTCTCACTGCAACCAATCACAGCCGCCGGTGGGTGGGTCTATATCGTGCAGTAAAATAAATAAATAAATAAAAAAAATGACGTGCAGTCCCCACCAATTTTGATACCAGCCAGGGTAAAGACACACAGCTGAAAGCTGGTATTCTCAGGATGAGGAGCGCAATGTTATGGGGAGCCCCCCAGCCTAACAATATCAGCCAGCAGCCGCTCGGAATTGCTGCATCCATTAGACGCGACAGTCCCGGGATTTTACCCGGCTCATCCCAAATTGCCCAGGTGCGGTGGCAAACGGGGTAATAAGGAGTTAATGGCAGCAGCCCATAGCTGCCACTAAGTCCTAGATTAATCATGGCAGGCGTCTCCCCGAGATACCTTCCATGATTAACCTGTAAGTTAAAGAAAATAAACACACACAACGAAAAATCCTTTATTTGGAATAATAGACAAAAAAAACCTATCCTCTTTCACCACTTTATTAATCCTCAAATACCTCTCCAGGTCCTACGTAATCCATACGAGGTCCCGCGATCCTCTCAGCTCTGCCAGAAGAAGCTGGCAAGAGCGGTCACAGACCAAACCGCTCTGTCAGCTCCACGCAGCAACTGAAGTGAGCCACGCGATCGACGATGACGTCACTCAGGTTACCCGCGGCCACCGCTGGATCCTCCAACTGTGACAGCAAGTCGCCCGCATGACTGAAGTGAGCTGCGAGATCAACGTTGAAGTCACATGTGATTTGCGGTCTCGGGTGGAGGACTCGAGCTGGCCGCGGGTAACCTGAGTGACGGCAGCGCTAATCACACTGCTCACTTCAGTCACCGGTGAGTCCTTCATGGGTGACCGCTAATCAGGATGCCACACACAGACAGAGCCGCGGTATGACAATGAAGTCAGGTGAAGTTCACCCGAGTTCATTCTCATCGCGCGACTCTGTCTGTGTGTGCTGTCAGCCGGCATGTAGCAGAGCTGAATTGCCGGGGGAATACATTGTCAAAAATGCATCCAAAACGTATGCAAAATGCATGGAAAAAGCATACAAAATGCATGCGTTGCGTATGCATTTTTTTTTTACAAATGCAGTGTCCAGTCAGCCAGAGGGTGCGTTCTTTTCGGCACTGCAGAGAACGCAACGTGCGCACATAGCCTTAGGGGGGCTTTATACGTTGCAACATCGCTACCGATATATCGTCTGGGTCACATCGTTAGTGACGCACATCCGGTGGCGGTAGCGACATCGCAACGTGTAAATCCTAGGTGTGACGATGAACGAGCACAAAAGCGTACAATGTCGATGATCTGTGTAACGTCGTTCATTTCCATAATGTCGGTTCGACCGCAGGTACGATGTTGTTTGTCGTTCCTGCAGCTCTACACATCGCTGTGTGTAAACCCACAGGAGTGACAAACATCTCCTTACCTGCGTCCCGACGGCAATGCGGAAGAGAGAAGGTGGGTAGGATGTTATGTCCCGCTCATCTCCCCCCCTCCTCTTCTATTGGCCGGCCGATTAGTGACATCGCAGTGACGTCACTGTGACGCCGAACGCACCTCCCCCTTAAAGGAGGGATTGTTTGGCAGTCACAGCGACATCGCCGAGCAGGTATGTGCGTGTGAAGCTGCCGTAGCGATAATGTTCGCTACGGCAGCATTCACCACATATCGCATGTGCGACGGGGGCAGGTGCTATCGCGCTGGACATCGCTAGCAATTGCTAGCGATGTTGCAACGTGTAAAGCCTGCCTTAAGATTGCTACTTCCAATAGGTGGCACTAGAGTTCGTCTCTAGAGATGAGCGAACCGGTCGCGGTTCGGCTCGAGGTCGGTTCGCCGAACGGAGGTCCCGTTCGAGTTCGGTTCATCGAACGTTCGACGAACCGAACTCGAACTGCATAGGAAACAATGGCAGGCAATCACAAACACATAAAAACACCTAGAAAACACCCTCAAAGGTGTCCAAAAGGTGATAAACAACTCACAACACAACACAAACACATGGGAAAGTGACAAGGACATATACTTATGCGAAAACAAAAGAGCTGGACAAGGAAAAAGAGGAGGAGACACAGATATATGAGTATATGCAAGGAAACATCGATGCCATTACTTTGCAACTTGAGCCCTTCTCATTTTAGGCTTCCAATCTGGATAAATTGCCTGAGCTTGCCATGTACGCCTTGGGGATCTTGTCGTGTCCTGCAGCCAGCGTTCTCTCGGAACCTGTCTTCAGTGCTGCTGGGAGTCTGCTGGCAGATAAGCACACGTGTCTGTCCACTGACAAAGTGGACATGGCTCTCAGAGGACTTTTCTTCCCCTGGGTCAGCCAGGGGATGCGAAAGGCACGCGTATTTTTGAGAGTGCTTCATGCAAAGCATCTGTTTCATTTTGAAAAGGGGGATCAAGTGATGCCAGTCAAGTGGGGAGTGTATGGCCCAATTAGTGGAAACGAGGAAGACTGTGGTTGGAGTCCCCTCGCTGTGTTTCTAAAAGAACCAAGATGAACAAGTCATGGCTCTCAGAGGACTTTTCTTCCCCTGGGTCATCCAGGGGACGGGAAAGACACGCGTGTTTTTGAGAGTGCTTCATGCAAAGCATCTTTTTCTTTTTCAAAAGGGGAGTCAAGTAATGCCAGTCAAGTGGGGTGTGTGTGGCCCAATTAGTGGCAACAAGGAAGACTGTGGTTGGAGGCCCCTCGCTGTGTTTCTAAAAGAACCACGATGAACAAGTCATGGCTCTCAGAGGACTTTTCTTCCCCTGGGTCATCCAGGGGACGGGAAAGACACGCGTATTTTTGAGAGTGCTTCATGCAAAGCATCTTTTTCTTTTTCAAAAGGGGGGTCAACTGATGCCAGTCAAGTGGGGTGTGTGTGGCCCAATCAGTGGCAACGAGGGAGACTGTGGTTGAAGTCCCCTCGCTGTGTTTTACATGGTTTTCGAAAGGCATGACATGCCTAAGAGGTTGAGTTTCATCATCTGCAACTTGTTGGCAACAGAAAGGCTGCCTTTACACCCTTTTGAGACCGAGGATTTTCGAGACCTTATGCCCATTGCAGTGCCCCAAGAGCTGATGGCCAGTCGTCACTCCTTCTCCAAGAAAGGCGTGCCCACGCTACCACAGCAGGTCGCACACAACCTCACCGATTCCTTGAGAAACTCTGTGTGTGACAGGGTGCATTTCACCACAGATACTTGGACCAGTAAGCATGGACAGGAGAGTTACATGTTGCTGACTGGGCACTGGGTAACTATGGTGAGAGATGGAGAAGGGTTTGCTGTACAAGTCTTGCCGTCCCCACGACTTGTGTGTCAATCCTTCCTCTGTATGTACAAGTTCCTCCACTGCTTCTGCCTCCTCAACCTCGTGTGGGTCCTCCACCTCG
This sequence comes from Anomaloglossus baeobatrachus, assembly GCF_048569485.1. Taxonomy (NCBI): domain Eukaryota; kingdom Metazoa; phylum Chordata; class Amphibia; order Anura; family Aromobatidae; genus Anomaloglossus; species Anomaloglossus baeobatrachus. The sequence goes on from NC_134358.1 coordinate 282,240,178, forward strand.
GCCCAAACCCTGTGTGGTCAGTCCACCCTTCCTTGTAACTGCGCCCAAGGAATCCCACACACCTCCTTACTATGCTATCCAGAGAATAGTAGTCATGCAGGGTCAAAAACATTAATTGAGGAAGAGGAACAGAATGGGATGGCCAGGACTTTATCAGAAAACAAGCAGAGGTGAAATGCGGATCGGCCAACGAGGTACATAAACAGCAAGCAGGAAAAGTAGTCAGGTAACAAGCACACAAACTCATAAAACTGAACTGGGGGTAACAGTAACAAGAGGTTCATAGCTTTGTCTGGCAGTGGTCTGCAGACAGGAGGGGCCTAAAAAAGGGTGTGGTGTCTTCCCATTGGTTGTATCTGAATGATGGTACTTCATCTGTGTGATACCCACCACCTACATTCAGCCTGTGGTTCTGTATCTGTCAAGGAAACGCAACCCAGTGGGTGACCATAACCTGCGTCCACCTGCGCCGCTGGCATCGACTCCTTTCCCATCATCAGCACTATGCACGAAAGGAACACGTTGTCACCTGGCGACCGGAGTACAAATTGATTGAGTGGACTACGTTGGTGACTTAACAGCCGTGTGCGGCAATGATGCAAACCTGTCTGCGGCCCTTCGTCAGGGCAATGTGACACACGTGCCTTGTATGGCTCACGTGTTGAATCTGATTCTCCAGCAATTTTTAAAATACCATCCCGGCCTACATGGCCTTGTGCAGCGGGCACGCTGCTATGTGCTCACTTTCATCCTTCGCACCCAGCAGCTCAACAACTTTCATCGCTCCTGAAGTCTTAGGGTCTGGCGGTTAAACGCCTGAAATGCGATGTTCCGACACGCAGGAATTTGAATCTGCACATGTTGCAGCGTCTGTGGCAGCACCGCAGAGCCCTGCTGAAATACGGTATGACATATACCCTGGGCTAACTTGATCCAGAGGTGGTGCAGATCACGCTGCTAGAGTGGTGTCAGATCAAGGACCTATGCACCCTTCTACACAGTTTACAAATATCGACGAAGATCTTTAGCACTGGCGATGCCATTCTCAGCGTGACAATTCTGGTCATCTACAAGATGGAGCACACTGTATGTATTATTCGGAGTCAGGTGTTGGTCCAAGAGGAAGGGGAGGAAGTACAGGAGGAGTCATATGCAGAAGGGATAATAAGGTCTACAAGGTCCAGATGGTGAACGGCACCTAGGCGGAAGTCAAGGCACGGTGGGGGAGAGGGATTAACAAGGGCGCATAGTATCAGCAAAAATTGTTGAGGAAGGTGCAGGAACCCATGAAGAAATGGAGGACGAACTGGAGATGGGCATGGAAGACTCAGCAGATGAGTGAGAGCTTGCTCACATTTCGGTTGTGCGAGGTTGGGGGGAGAGGGCCGAGGAAGGAGGCACGATTCTCACCTCTCTGCCACCAACACACCAAGGACTTGGTCCTCCTGGATGCACAAGACACATGAGCGCCTTCTTGCTGCACTACCTACAACATGACCCTCGGATTGTACGAATTCAAAGTAATGCTAACTACTGGGTTGCCACACTGTTAGATCCCCGGTACAAGACAAAATTTGGCGAAATAATTCCTGCCATAGAAAGGGACGCACATATACAGGAGTATCTGCAGAAGGTGGTACGGATTCTTAGATCTGCTTTTCCAGTAAACACCAGTGCTGCACAGAGTGAATCTCAACGCTTTGTCATGGACAGGAGGAAATGGTCTTTTACTTGTCCACATCTGAGGGACCGAGGGCTGGCTGCTGTGCTGAGATGGCATTGAGTACGGTGTCCCTGCAGAGTTGCACTTTTGGTCATATACCAAATGAGTTGAAAAAGGACAAATGCTGAAGGAAAGGGGAACAGGTGTGTTGGAAAGGGGAAAAAAGTTTTTGTCCGTGGGTTTGGTGGTTAAGCAAAAGTAACATTTGATGAAGAAACACCATCTGTTACGGTGGGACTGGCAGATTTGGATAAGGTGGTATATACTATGTTAGCGGTATATAACGAAAATTAATAAGAAAAGAAAGAGAAAGGTATATATCCCCATCAGCAGTCAATGTCCACTGTGCTCCCAGATGGAAAAGGAGAGGTTGGCAACTGGAAGGTTAGGTGGAGGATACAGATCTGTGTGGCTATGAAACTAATAGTTGCCTGAACCGAGTTAGACGCCACTCGGATCTTTAGACTGGGAGCCCTGTTAGCGTCACAGGGTCCACACGCCCACCCAGCCCAAGAACTCCCTGTTAACATCACAGGGGCCATTCAGTACGCTGACCGTGTGTATTGGGGCCACACCTGTGGACAGCAGGCGCATCAGCAGCAGCAGGCCTGTTAATGCCACTGGGCTGCACAAGCAGGACTTGTAGAACAGGATCTGGTCTTAACCGTTCTGCGTTACCAACTGTGGTGGCGGCCTGCATCGACGCCCTATCCCTGCCTACCTCTGGCCTAAAGCCGCAATGGGTTCAACACATGGAGGTGTGCTCTTTCGGAACATAATAGAAGACTGCGCACCTCCTTGTTGGCTCCAGCCCGTTTTATAACCTGGGTCCGCCCCAAACCAGGGTGGACCACAATGCACCTCCTGGAGACAAAAGCAGAGTGACACGTCATGAGTGGCATAACTAGCGTCCTATTTGGAACCGCAACTTCAATAATGATCTCATGGCTGCCACGACACAAACACCTCACCAGTCATCGTCTGACCATCAATAATGAGGTGACAAGTCATAGGGGCGGGCCTCTGCAAGCCATTTGGGAGTGGCCTGGCCACATCGTCAGGACACCTGATGCCCTGTGGTCTATATGGGCCCCGCCACATCAGGGGCAGGGCCAAAGAGTTCATTACCGGACCTAGTTTCTGATGCAGTAAGTGCCTGAGCATGGTCAGTTGCATGAAATAGAGTCTCTGAAAAAAGACTATCAGCTTTAGCATGGTGTCTCGGCAGAAAACAGGACTTAGACCCGGCACGGAATGCAAGTACCTGTGCAAAGAGGCTTTTCACACTAAGTGTGGGAGCATGCGCTGTATCCCGAAATGAAGACTTAGCGTCAGGAATGGCACAGTCAGGCTGAGCATACTCACTAGGCGAAACACTGTAGTTAGGCTGCAGCTGGGGTAAATCGGCACACGCATGCGCACTAGCTGCCTCTCTACACTTACACGTGGAGGAGAAATTGCTCTTCGGGTGTGGACTTGGAGATGCTGTCTATGAACAGAAGGAAAAGCTAAAGGAAGCCTCACTTTCTATCCCTCCGAATTATCAAATGCAGCAATGAATTCCCTGAGTTTGCTATAACATTAGCGTAGCAAAATGTGCATGAGGGTGTCATGCAGAGGTGCTAGAAATAGCTTGGCACCAGTGGGACAATAATGAAAAACAACATCCAGTTCTATGATGCCACTAAATGGCAGTATTTTTTGCTATCATTATAGCTTATTAAAAACAGAGCAGGAGGGTGTCCTGCACAGGTGCTGCACATAGATTTGCACCAGTGGGGCACTAATGGAGTACAACAGCCACTTCTTGTATGCCACTAAGTTTACTCAATTTTTGGTATTATAATGTCTTAGTAAGTAACAATGAGTTTGAGTGTGCAATGCAGGCAGAGGTGCTGCAAATATCTTTGCACTTGTGGGAAGATACAGAAGACCAACAGCCACGTTTAGGATGCCACTTAGTTCACTCAGTGTTTGCTAGTATAATGGCTTAGTAACAATGAGTTTGAGTGTGCAATGCAGGCAAAGGTGCTGCAAATATCTTTGCACTTGTGGGACGATACAGAAGTCCAACAGCCACGTTTAGGATGCCACTTAGTTCACTCAGTGTTTGCTAGTATAATGGCTTAGTAACAATGAGTTTGAGTGTTCAATGCAGGCAGAGGTGCTGCAAATTTCTTTGTACTTGTGGGACGATACAGAAGTCCAACAGCCACGTTTAGGATGCCACTTAGTTCACTCAGTGTTTGCTAGTATAATGGCTTAGTAACAATGCGTTTGAGTGTGCAATGCAGGCAGAGGTGCTGCAAATTTCTTTGTACTTGTGGGACGATACAGAAGTCCAACAGCCACGTTTAGGATGCCACTTAGTTCACTCAGTGTTTGCTAGTATAATGGCTTAGTAACAATGCGTTTGAGTGTGCAATGCAGGCAGAGGTGCTGCAAATATCTTTGCACTTGTGGGACGATACAGAAGTCCAACAGCCACGTTTAGGATGCCACTTAGTTCACTCAGTGTTTGCTAGTATAATGGCTTAGTAACAATGAGTTTGAGTGTGCAATGCAGGCAGACATGCTGCAAATATCTTTGCACTACTGGGACTATACAGAAGTCCAATAGCCACGTTTAGGATGCCATTAAGTTCACTCAGTGTTTGCTAGTATAATGGCTTAGTAACAATGCGTTGGAGTGTGCAATGCAGGCAGACGTGCTGCAAATATCTTTGCACTAGTGGGACTATACAGAAGTCCAATAGCCACGTTTAGGATGCCACTAAGTTCACTCAGTGTTTGCTAGTATAATGGCTTAGTAACAATGAGTTTGAGTGTGCAATGCAGGCAGACGTGCTGCAAATATCTTTGCACTACTGGGGCAATACAGCAGTCCAACAGCCATGTTTAGGATGCCACTAAGTTCACTCAGTGTTTGCTAGTATAATGGCTTAGTAACAATGAGTTTGAGTGTGCAAAGGGCAGGAGGGTACAGTGGCAGGGTTGTGGGTCTCTGGGTAGAGGAAAGGAAGCCTGCTTTTCTATCTCTCCTAATGGGGAAATGCAGCGAGGAAATTTCTGACCTTAGCTACACAGACGCTGTCATCTTGTGTAGCTGTTAAACTCTGTTTTAAACTCTGTCACGTATGGCTCTGACCCTGCCGGTACGAGCCCTTAAAAGGACTGATAGAAAGTGCTATCCCTAAGCTGTCCAGCGCTGTGTATGGAGCGTATACAGCAGTATCGGCGATAGGAGCTGCGCCAGTGATGTCTGACACCAAGGACGCAAAAGGCAGATAATGGCGTGCTGGAGGAAAATGTCCAGTTTTATAATGCAGGGACATGTGACTTGGACATCCTATCACACATGCCATTGCTTCTCTGGCTAAAAGTCCACTTAGCTGTGTGTGTGTCTGGGATTGGCTGACATGCTGGCCCGCCCCACTACACGCGCGCGCTTAGGGAAGGAAGACAAGGAAAAAAAAAAAAATGGCGATCGCCATTATCCATACAGCAGTGATCTGAATGCGCTGTTCCCGCACACTATGCACTGAAATGTCATTATTGTGTGAGTCACAGAGTGACTTACACTATTACAGCGGAAAGCCAGCTAGGAATTAGCTGGTTTTTTTGCTGCTAGAACCGTTCTCAAACGTATCTAGAACTATCGAGCTTTAGCAAAAAAACTCGAGTTCTAGTTCGATCTAGAACAGCCCCCAAAATCACTCGAGCCGCGAACTGGAGAACCTCGAACCGCGAACCGCGCTCAACTCTATTCGTCTCCTTCCTCCCTGAAGAGATAATTTGAATATTCCCTAGAGGAGCATTGCAGCTATAAGACTCCTCACCACTGACAGCCAGACTGGTTTGTCAGTCACAAGGACATACACACATACTGTATGCATGTTTTTCCTCAATATCTGACATGATATTAGAATAAAACTTTCCCATTTTAGGTCAATTAGGATTACCAAAATCTAATATATAAAGCTGAGTGTATGTGTGTGTGCATGTGTGTATGTACAGTATGTATGTATGTCCACTAAAGGAATCCACACCATCATATTTACAATCACAACATTTTGCTTAGACACCTTATTTGACTCAGGGAATGGCATAGACTATGCTTTGAGGGAAAAATTAAATCCTGCGCTTTAGAGTTATTAGCCAAAAAACCTGCTTACATTAACATCAATGGAGCTGGGAGATACAGGTTACTAATAGGAGCTCCGGAGCTCTGATTGGCTGCTATTTTCAACAGAGGACATGATCATACAAGATCCATACATACCCATCCAAATAACACTGAGACAGACTACAGAGTATAGGTTGGAAAGAATTGGCCATTTGTTTATTATTAAGGGTTACCAAATAACAAGTATATAAACCATAACCAAACATTACCATAATAAACCAAAACCAAAATTCAAGGAGCTAATTACCATAATCCACCCAGAGCCTCTGGGCGATTTTTTCCACACGGACGCTAATGCCTCATTAGTGTCCCCCCACCCGGCTACCAAGCCAATTCTCCACCATACTCTGTAGGCCCAGGTTGAAAATATCGATCCCAATATCAGATAGATGCACCCCATCTGCCCTATAGATGCCTTGCTCAAAACCTTCCAAGTCAATATGCCTAAAGGACGACTCCCCAATAGAAATTAAAAATTTTGCTAAGACCCTATTAATTCGCTTTCTAATCCTCTCCATAAATGAAAATTGAGATCCACACCAAACCAATCTGGGGATAATCTCAGAAAACACCAACGCTGCTGTAGGAAAAATATTTTTAACCAAAATAATGTCTCTATTCACTCGAGCAAGAAAATCGAGAGTTCTAATTCTTCCAACATCATTACCTCCTACATGAATGATTAATAAATCAGGAGTTGGGTAATACGCAATATTCCTTCTCAGCATAGCTAAAAGATGCTCCCATTTCATGCCCCGGCTGCTAAGCCAAAAAACATTAACCTGTTCAAGTCCAAAAGTAAGATTCTCAGTATAAGTCCGAGCAGCAGCGCGTCTCTGGGCCCAGTAAATAAACGAGTGGCCAATGATCCATACAGTCAGTGGCTCTGTAAATAAAGATAATTAATTAAGCAATAGCTGAGGCCTTACATACAGTTTGTACCGTCCAGATGTCCATCTCCCCAACTTCATAATTTTCCCCTTAGGTAATCCTAAGCTGGCTGCCACCGTGGCAGCCCCAATTCTAAAGGAATGTGACGATATTTTCAAATCATTCTTTCCCAGGAATGACAAGCAACTTTTTAAAATAGAGTTAAACTGAAATTTCGTCGCTGGGTCGCCAGAGCTATGAATAAATAATGCTCCCGACACCTGAGGGCGAACACTCAGCCAATGTCGAAGGTTAGCAATTGGACATACGAGTGAATTGGGAATGCATGAAAGCTTAATTAAATGACCCTTCTTAAATTGATCAGTTTTAGAGCTACTAACAGAAATAAAACAATGAGATCTAAAAACCTTCACGTCCTCAACTAATAACCCACTAACCGCTTTTTTACTATGAGCCACTAATTCCGAGATCCGCAGTGCAGCGAAAAATGCAATAACAAAAGCGGCTCAAAACAACAAAGTCTCAAAAGCATCCCTACAAACCGACTCCAATGCAACCCACAGCTCTTCTAACAACTCCATCGAGATAGGCCGTCTATTATCACCCTGAACCGATCCCTTCTTGAGCCCTTTAAAAAACTGCCTAACAGAAAAAAACGAAAACAGCGACTGAAAACCCCAGTTTTTTAGAAAAAATGAAATACCTGACACCGCTTTATGCAAAGCCGAATGGCTGCTCCCTCCCATCAGCTCAGAGTGTATATAAGTCCAAACGGAAGACAACTCACCCCTGTAACTATCCCAACCTCTAGCATCGCAAAACTGCTTCCATTTATTCCATGCCGCAGCATAAGCTGCCCATGTATTTGGAGCCAGGGAATTCTTTATACAACCTGAGATTAAATCCCTAGAATCTGAAAATAGTGCTCTGGACAAGCCACTTCTACCTGTCCCTTCTTTTCTCCTTTTCTCAGCCCGGACAACCGCTGTAAAAAAGATAGAGAAGAAAACCCGGTTCGCTCTTGAGTCAATACTGCTTTCAACCAAATGTTAGTTCTCAAGCATTGAAAAACAATTTGCCTCAGCACCCTGGCTGACCAAAGACATTTGGATGACAGCATATTAACCGCAAAAACAAGACCTTTACTGCTTGAACAAAGACATATCCTCTTGTTAGCAAGAACCTCACCCCAAAGAGATACGACTACAAAAACTGCAAATAACTCTAAAGCTAGCTTTCTCTTTGTCACATCAACAGCTAGCCATTCTTTCGGCCAGGCATCAGCAGACCAAGTATTGCCTAAAGAAACTAAAAACCCATGAGAAGCATCTGCAAAAATTCGAAGACCCAACTCCTCAGATGAACAAAACTGCTCCTGCAGGCAGCTAATCCCATTGAACCCGCCTAAAAATCTCCTCCAAACTAACAAGTCATCCCTCATTTCTGCAGATACTCGAATATGTGCCATAGGAGAGCTTAACCCCTTAATACTGTCATATAGCCTGCGGCAAAACACCCTTCCCATGGGAATAATACGAAGAGCAAAATTAAGTGATCCTAATAGTGACTGCAATTCTCTAAGGGTGACCTTTTTCCTTGACCCAATATTATCAATTAAATCTCGCAGCTGCCTCAACTTATCATCTGGCAGGCTGCACTCAAGCAACGCTGAATCAATTGTAATACCCAAAAATCCAGCTTCTGGCAGGGGGATACTGTTTTTTCGCCAGCCACAGGAACCCCAAAATGGTTATTAAACATTAAAAACTTCTGCAACAACTCCAAACACAAATCAGAATCCCTGTGGCCCACGAACAAAAAATCATCCAAGTAGTGCAGGATCCCGCCAGCCGGCACAGAATCCTGCACTACCCAATGTAAAAATGATGAAAAGCTTTCAAAATAAAAACAGGATAATGCAAACCCCATTGGAAGACACTTGTCAAAGAAAAAATCCCCATTAAAGTAAAACCCCAACGAGTTGAAACCAGATGGATGAACCGGCAATTATCGGAACGCCGATTTTATGTCAGACTTTGCCAGGAGAGCTCCGCGACCAAACCGTCGAAGGAGCTCCACTGCCATATCAAACGATGCATACCGTACAGATGCATCCCTGGCATCAACTTCGTCGTTCAGAGACCCTCCCTGTGGAAAAGACAAATGGTGTATAACCCTAAAACTGCCAGCCTCCTTCTTCGGCACTATTCCCAAGGGGGAGATTCGGAAACTAAAAAACGGAGGAGATGAAAATGGGCCCGCTAATCTGTCCATAAGCAATTCCTTTGAAATGTGCTCAGAGACAGCTTGAATATGCGGCCTAATAGAAGGTAAATTCCTAACCACTACACAAGCCTGACCCAAAAAAGGCGGTACAAAAAACCCATGCTCAAAGCCATTAGTTATTATGCTTGTTTTCAGCTTGTTTGGAAACCGTTTTAGCCACGGGAGCATTTTTTCCAACCTCACAGGAGTCTGTGCTTTTGAGAAAAAGCTCCCGTGGATTATTTGACTGCTGACCTGCTGTAACACTACGCTTAAAACACCTCACCATGGGATGTGAACCTCCACAATTAGAGCATTCGTGCTTAAACCTGCAGTTGTTCAGCCACTTACAAGCTGATTTATTAAAAGCAAAGCAGACTCCTTTCTTCAACTGCAGATTAGGAGCCTGCTTTGCCACTGTGTTCCTCTGTGGTAACATCAGATTTAACCATAATCCTTCATCCTTTTCCCCCCACTTCATATTAGCATGGACTGACATTTTTTGTCTAAATGACTCGTCATAGACGAGCCATGCAATTCCCCCGAAATTCCGGTAGGCTTCCAATATCGCATCAATATGCTGGAACAGCCCACTGCAATCTCCAGGGAATCGCTCACCCAAAACAGAAGAATAAATTGCGAACGCCTGCAGCCAGTTGTGAAAGGACTTGTACGTCTTTTTCTTATCATTGTCCAACTCACTCCTGACCTCAGACCCCGCAATCCGTGCAGGCAACACTGAAAATACATCTACATATTCTTTATTCCAAATCTTCTCCTTTACAGCTCCAGTCAAATGGAACCCCAAAGGAGAAGATTGACATGTTAGTGCTTCTTTGTAACAGGTTTGTGGAATACCCTGCACAAGCTCCTGTGAATCTACATGCAGCACTGGCTGGGGGGTAGCTAACCTAGCACCAGTCTGCATAAATTCTGAACAAATACTGTAAATGAAGTCCCTAACACTATCTACACTAGCTGTGTGAGAAAAAGGGGAATGTGAAAATGAGATCTCACCATTCCTGTAGTCCCGAATCTCTCTCCTGCTGCTGGCATCCGATGGCTGGGAGGCAGCGACCGATGATACCAGGGCGGCAGGCCCAGGAACCCCGCAGGCCTCGCCGCTGTCGCTCGCGGAATCCTCGGAGGTCCAGGTCTGTAGCGCCGCCGCTGCAATGGAGCTCTTTTGCAGCAGCGACGGCATGCTACGGCCCGCGACAACCTCCTCTCCGGGACCATGGACAGCGGCAGCCCGACCCACGACCTCCGTCACCGCCGTCGCCTCTGGATGACGCGACCTCCGAACATCACGTGCTGCTGCCGCGAAGTCCCGCGAGACCGATGACACTGCTCGAGTGGATCTCGCGCGACCGCTGCCGCTGCTTCCGCTTCCTCCGCTTCTTCCGGATCTCCGCTCAGGCTCTTGTCTCTGCGATGCCGTCGCTGCTTTCTTCCGGACTTCCACAGGCGCCGCTCCAGCCTTGCCGCTCCTGGACCTCCTCTCCGACCCCGGTGGTGAGTACGCCTCCTTCCTTTTTCTCGACCTCCGAGCCATGCCGACGCCTTCCTCCATCGCCGCGACCAAGACCGCTGCCGCCGACTCCGACACTTCTCCCCTCTCCCGCTGCTCTGATTCTTCAACTCCACCTTCCCCCAGACAGGCACGCATCCACTGGACTCCGTCTTCCTTGCCAGCCCTCTGGATTAGCTGCTGAAGTAAAACCTCCATGGCAACTTCTTCTTTGATCTTCAGCTGTAACTGGCACAGCTGACCAAAACCCACTCTTTTATAGGGAAAACCTTCCTGCACAAAAAGTAAATCACCAATAAATAACCACCAGACACCCGCGCGGTGTGTTAATTGGCCAGAGCCACACACCCGCGTTACTAGGCAGAAAATTAACTCATAACCTCACAAAATATTATAAACATCCACGCAGTGCTCTGATTGGCCACAGGCCACACACCCGTGTTACTGGGTAGAAAAATACCTCAGGACCTGTATGATCATGTTAATCCCCCAGCTAGTTGCTATGGGATTTTTCATTCTTAGCATAAGACAGATTATGTGTCAGTTAATATGATTTTGGGGGAGAGATGGATAGACAGAGACAGAGAGGGACAAATATATATAGAGAGAAAGACGGAGATGCAGACAGGGAAAAATACAGATGGAGAAAGGGACAGACAGAGAGACAGAGACAGACAAAGAAAGACAGAGAGACAGAGAAACAGAGAGAGACGGATAGAGAGAGTCAGAGACAGACAGAAAAAAAGACAGAGAGAGACAGACAGTGAGAGGCAGAAAAACAGACAGAGAGAAAGCTGGAGACAGAGCCAGAGAGCCAGAAAGAAAGGCAGAGAGACAATGACAGAGAGACAGAGAGAGACAGAGAGAGAGACAGACAGAGAGATAGAGAGAGAGAGCGGAAGACAGGGAGAGAGACAGACAGAGTGACAGAGAGACAGACAGAGAGAGACACACAGAGAGATAGCTACAGAGAGAGACATAGAGAGACAGATAGAGAAAAAGAGACAGACAGTGATATAGAGAAACAGAGAGAGACAGACATAGGCAGAGAGAGACAGACAGAGAAACAGAGAAAGACAGACAGACACAGAAAGATAGAGAGAGAAACAAAGAGACAGACAAAGACAGACAGAGAGATAGAGAGAGAGTCAGACGGGGAGAGAGAAAGGGAGAGTGACAGGGAGAAAAACAGAAAGAGAGACAGACAGTGACAGAGAGACAGAGAGTGACAGAGAGCAACAGACAGAGACAGACAGACAGAAAGAGAGACAGAAAGACAGACATAGAGAGAGAGATACAGACAGAGAGACACACACAGAGAGACAAACAGACAGACAGGGAGACAGACATAGAGGGTAAAAGTAAATGTGGTAGAGAGACAGAGAGGTCCTTTACTTACTATCCCAGGCAACGCCAGGTACTACAGCTAGTTATTTATATTTTCAAAATACCAGAATAATGAGAGAGAAAATGATTTAAAGCATTTTTTTTACTTTGAATTTTCAAAGTCAAATATTATATACATTTGATTAATATTTGGTACCATTGCCCTTAAACTGTATGACTTGGGTCAAACATTTTGGATATCCTAAAGGCCCAGTCACACTAAACAACATCGCTAGCAACATCGCTAGCAACATCGCTGCTAACGAAAAACTTTTGTGACGTAACAGCGATGTTGCTAGGGATGTTGCTTAGTGTGACATCCAGCAACAACCCAGCCCCTGCTGTGAGGTCGTTGGTTGTTGCTGAATGTCCTGGGCCATTTTTTAGTTGTTGCTCTCCCACTGTGAAGCACACATCACTGTGTGTGACAGCGACAGAGCAACAACTAAATGTGCAGACAGCACAAGCCGGCTTCTGCGGACTCTGGTAACCACAGTAAACATCGGGTAACCAAGAAGCCCTTACCTTGGTTACCCAATATTTACCTTCGTTACCAGCGTCCGCCGCTCTCAGCTGTCAGTGCCGGCTCCTGCTCTGTGCACATGTAGCTGCAGTACACATCGGGTAATTAACCCCATGTGTACTGTAGCTAGGAGAGCAGGGAGCCAGCGCTAAGCGGTTTGCGCTGGTTACCAAGGTAAATATCGGGTTGGTTACCCGATATTTACCTTAGTTACCAAGCGCAGCATCGCTTCCACGCGGCGCTGCTGGCTGGGGGCTGGTCACTGGTTGCTGGTGAGCTCACCAGCAACTCGTGTAGCCACGCTCCAGCGATCCCTGCCAGGTCAGGTTGCTGGTGGGATCGCTGGAGCGTCGCAGTGTGACATCTCACCAGCAACCTCCTAGCAACTTACCAGCGATCCCTATCAGTTTGGATCATTGTTGGGATCGCTGGTAAGTTGTTTAGTGTGACTGGGCTTTTACACAAGTTTCTCACAATAGTTGGTAGGAATTTGGGCCTATTCCTTTTGACAAAACTGGTGTAACTGAACCATGTTTGTAGGTCACCTTGCTCGCACCTGCGTTTTAAATTTTCAATAGGATTGAGATAATGGCTTTGTTATGGCCACTCCAAAACATTGACTTTGTTATCTTTAAGCCACTTTGAACTAGTGTGGCAGTATGCTTCGGATTACTGTCCATTTGGAAGACCTATATCCACCCAAGCTTTAAAATCCTCCTGCAGCAAAACAACCCTACAGCATGATGCTGTCACCCCCATGTTTCACAGTTGGGATGGTGTTCTTAGGATTCAAAGATTCTCCCTTTTCCCTACAAATGTAATGATGGTCATTATGGCCAAACAGTTCAATTTTAGTTTCCTCAGACCACAGAACAAAAATGAAGGTCTTTGTTTCTGTGTGCATTTGCAAATATTAATCTAGCTTTTTTTTATGTCTTTTGGAGTAATGTTTTTTTCATGGCAGAGTGGCCTTTCAGCTCATGTTGATACAATACACATATCACAGTGGATAATGACACAATTTTACCAGCTTCCACCAGCATCTTCAAAATTTCTTTTGCTTTTGTTTTTGGGTTGATATGCATATGTCTGACCAAAGCACGTTCATTTCTGATATACAGAACCATGACTTTCCTGGGTGGTATGGTGGCTGGACATTCTTGTTTTTACTTGTGTATAATTGTTTGTACAGATGAATGAGGAATGACAATGAACCAGACTTGTGTAAGTACACAATTCTCTTCCTGAGATCTTTCCTGATTTCTTTTGACTTTCCCATGATGCTACACAAAGAAGCAGTGTGTTTCAGGTGTGCATTAAAATACAAACACAGGTCTGTCTCTATTTAACTCTGATGTTGCCAATAAACCTATCAGAAGCATCCAAAGACATGATATCATCATATGAGTTGTCCCATATTGTTAAAAGGCACAGTACTCTTAGTGAATGTAAACTTTTGACTTTGAAGAAAGTAATAAAAATACCTTAAAACATTCTTTTTCTCATTATTCTGGCTTTTGGCAAATGGAAAATTTTTTGGCGATCCAACGTGACTTGAAACGGGAAAGGTTCATTCTGATTTCATGTCAGATAGTGAGAAAGTCATGCATGTGTCTTTTTAGATAGTGTATGTAAATGTCTGGTATCAACTGTATGTATCACAATGGTCTCAATCATGAGCTATATTACTATAATGCACCACATTAAAATACATCTTATCAGCATTGCATAATTTCAGTGATGTGCAGAAAAAATAACACTGTCCAAATCTTTTGTAAATATTTTCTGTGTCTTGTTTAGCAGACTGTATAATCTAGACTGTACTGTTGTCACTAAAAAGAAGGTTGGTGGGATGTGCTCAGTACACACAGGGGACAGTGTGCTCATGGGAAATGTAGTCAATACTACATCAAACGCTACTTGCTTTAATATTGCACATCTACTGTATGCTTTTTAAAAAAAACAGCGTTACTAAAAAGTAGGGTAGCAGAAATGGGAACAGAGAAATCTCTTGAGGTCAGTGAATGCACAGCTGCTATGCTTATACTATATAATGAGTTTTAACAGCGTTTCATATGGAGATGGCTACTTTGTAACAACCCTTTAAGGAAAGTAAAAATTGAAAAATGTTATTTCTTTTTACTAGAATATTGCTTTACACAAAATAGTTTAATTTTCACATTAGGTAAGAGGATAAAATGTCCCCAATATTTATTTTTTAATTTCTACTGAATGTGCTAATTTCCTGTATGTGGTAAAAACTACTGTTTGGGTGTAAAGCCTGCTTTACACACTGCAATGTATCTTACAATGGGTCGGCGTGGTCACGTTGTAAGTGACGCACATCCGGCATTGTAAGGTACATTGTACTGTGTGACAGGTATGTGCGATTGCGATTGAATGTTAAAACGTTCATTGCACGCACATCTTACCTTTCTCTAGAATTGCACGTCAGATTGTTCATCGTACCCGATGTAGCACACATTGCAGTGTGTGACACCCCGGGAACGATGAACAGATCCCGGCCCACAATGCAGAAGGAAGGAGGTGGGCGGGATGTTTACGTCCCACTCAGCTCCGCCCCTCCGCTTCTATTGGCCGGCTGCCGCGGGACGTGGATGTGACGCCGAACGTCCCTCCCACTCCAGGAAGTGGACGTTCGCTGCCCACATCGAGGTTGTATGGGAGGTAAGTACGTGTAATGGGGGTTAATCGTTTGTGCGGCACGTTCAACAAATTGAACGTGCCACACATACGATGGGGGCGTTGCAAATCGCATACGATATTGTATGCGAAATTGCAACGTGTAAAGCAGGCTTAAGGCATGGCTCGGAAGGTGAAAAAGCACTTTTTGGTATATGGAATAGATTTTGGACACTATGCATTTTATTTGCCTTTATGGTACCATTGTAACAGAAACCCCAACTAATAACTGCATTTTGTAAACTATATCCCTCAAGGAATAGTTTTCAATGTGCATTAACTACTATATATACAAGTGTATCTCAATAAATTAGAATATCATTAAAAAGTTATTTTTTTTCAGTACTTCAATACAAAAAGGGAAACACATTTGTTATATAGAGTCATTACAAACAGAGTGATCTATTTCAATTTCAAGTGTTAATTTCGGTTAATGTTGATGATTGTGGCTTACAGCCAATGAAAACCCAAAAGTCATTATTTTGTGGTAATTAGAATAATTAACACAAAACACCTGCAAAGGCTTCTTAAGCATTTAACATGATCCCTTAGTCTTGTTCAGTAGGCTACACAATCATGGTGAAGACTGCTGACTTGACAGATGTAAAGAAGGCAGTAATTGTCACAATCTGCAAGGAGGGTAAGCCTCAAAAGTTCATTGCTAAAGAAGCTGGCTGTTCACATAGTGCTGTATCCAAGCATATTAATGAAAAGTTGAGTGGAAGAAAATAATGTGGTGGAAAAAGGTGCTCAAGCAAACGGGATAACTGCAGGCTTGATAGGATTGCTAAGAAAAGGCTATATATAAATTTGGGGGAGATTCACATGGAATGGACTCCTGCTTGAGTCAGTGCTTCAAGAGCCACCACACACAGACGTAGGACATGGGCTACAACTGTCACATTCCTTGTGTCAAGTCACTCATGAGCCATGACCAATAGACAACACCAGAAGTGTCTTATCTGGGCCAAGGAGAAAAAGAACTGGAGTGTTGCTCAGTGGTCCAAGGTGCTATTTTCAGATGAAAATAAATGTTGCATTTCATTTAGAAATCAAGGTCCCAGAGTCTGGAGCAAGAGTGGAGAGGCACACAATCCAAGCTGCTTGAGTTCTAGTGTGAAGTTTCCATAATCTGTGATTTTTTGGGGAGCCAAGTCATGTGCTGGTTTAGGTCCACTGTGTTTTATCAAGACCAAGGTCAGCACAAACATTTTTCAGGACATTTTATAGCACTTCATGCTTTCCTCTTCTGGAAAGCTTTTTGAAGATGAAAATTTCAATTTCCAGCAGGACTTGACACCTGTCCACACGGCAAACAGTACTAATACCGGGTTTAATAACCACAGTATAACTGAGTTTGCTGGTCAAACAAGCGTGCCAGACCTAAACCCCAGGGAGAATCTATGGGGTATTGCCAAGAGGAAGATAAGAGACACCAGCCCCAACTATCCAGACGAACTGAAGGCTGCTATCAAAGCAACCTGTGCTTCCATAACAACTCAGCAGTGCCACAGGTTGATCGCCTCCATGCCACATTGATGCAGTAATTCATGCAACAGGAGCCCCAACCAAGTATTGCGTGCATTTACTGTACATACTTTTCAGTAAGAGCCAACATTTCTGAGTTTAAAATAATTTTTTCAGTTGGTGTTCTATATATTCTAATTTTCTGAGATAATGACTTTTGACTTTTCATTGGCTGTAAGCCATAACCATCAACATTAACCAAAATAAACACATAATATTAACCCCTTAAGGACGAAGCCAGATTTGTACTTAATGCCCAGGCCATTTTTTGCAATTTTGACCAGTGTCACTTTATAAGGTTATAACTCTGGAACGCTTCAATGGATCCCGGTGATTCTGAGATTGTTTTTTCGTGACATATTGGGCTTCATGTTAAAGGTAAATTTAGGATGATATTTTTTTATTTTATTTGTGAAAAAATTGGAAATTTGACAAAAAAATTAAAAATTTTGCAAGTTTCAAACTTTTAATTTTTATGCCCATAAACCGGAGAGTTATGTCACACAAAATAGTTAATAAATAACATTTCCCACTTGTCTACTTTAGATCAGCGCAATTTTTGATACAAAATTTTTTGGGGTTAGGAAGTTAGAAGGGTTCAAAGTTCATCAGCAATTTCCCATTTTTTCAACAAAATTTACAAAACCATTTTTTTAGGGACCACATCCCATTTGATGTGACTTTGAGATGCCTGGGTGACAGAAAGTACCCAAAAGTGACACCATTCTAAAACCTGCACCCCTCAAGGTACTCAAAACCACATTCAAGAAGTTTATTAACCCTTCAGGTGCTTCACAGGAACTAAAGTAATATGGAATGAAAAAAAATAAAAATTAACATTTTACCTAAAAATGTTACTTTAGCACTAATTTTCTTACTTTTTCAAGAGGTAACACCAAAAATTGGACCTCACACTTTGTTACCCACTTTCTTATGAGCGCGCCGATACCCCACATGTGGTCAGAAACCTTTGTTTGGGTAAATGGGAGAGCTCGGAATGAAAGGAGCAATATTTGTATTTTGGAAAGCAAAGTTGGCTGAAACAGATTGCGGGCACCATGTTGCTTTTACAGATCCCCTAAGGTACCTAAACAGCAGGAACCCCCCTCAAGTGACCCCATTTTGGAAACTAGAACCCTTAAGGCTTCTATCGAGGGGTATACTGAGCATTTTGGACCCACAGGTACGTCACAGATTTTGATAACGTTACTTTGTCATATTGAAAATTGTAATTTTTTTCTCAAAAATGTTGCTTTAGCATCAATTCTCTCACTTTTTCAAGAGGTAATTCCAAAAATTTGACCCAAATGTTTGTTACCCACTTTTTATGAGCGCGGTGATACCTCACATGTGGTCTGAAACCTTTGTTTGGACAAATGGGAGGGCTTGGAACGAAAGGAGCAATATTTGAATTTTGGAAAGGAAATTTGGCTGAAAAAGATTGCGGGCACCATGTTGCATTTGGAGGACCCCTAAGGTACGTAAACAGCAAAAAACCACCACAAGTGACCCCATATTGGAAACTAGGCCTCTCAAGGAATTTATCTAGATGTTTGGTGAGTACCCTGAACCCCCAGGTGCTTCACAGAAGTTTATAACGTTGAGCCATGAAAATAAAAAAATAAAATTTTACCACAAAATTGTTACTTCAACCAGGTAGCTTTTTTTTCACAAGGGTAACAGGAAAAAAATCACCATGAAATGTATTCTGCAATTTCTCCTGAGTTTGGTGATATCTTATATGTGGTGGAAATCAACTGTTTGGGCACACGGCAGGTCTTGGAAGGGAAGGAGTGCAATATGACTGAACATTTGGCTGGAACAATTAGTGGACGCTATGTCGCATTTGGAAAGCCCCTAAAGTGCCTAAACAGTGGAGGCCCCCCACAAGTGACCCCATTCTGGAATCAAGAAACCTCAAGGCTTTTATCTAGGTGTATATTGAGCATTTTGAATCCACGAATACTTCACAGAATTTGATAAGCTTAGGTTGCCATATTGAAAATTTTCATTTTTTTCACAAAAATGTTTCTTTAGCATCACATTTCTCACTTTTTCAAGAGGCAACAACAAAACGTGGACCCCACAGGTTGTTATCCAATTTCTTGTGAGCGCAGGGATACCCCATATGTGGCCAAAAACCTCTGTTTGGATATATGGGAGGGCTTGGAATGGAAGGAGCACCATTTGAATTTTGGAAAAGTTGAAATAAATTGCGTGCACCATGTCACATTAGCAGGGCCTCTTGGGTACCTATAAATTAGAAACTCCCCACAAGTGACTCCATTTTGGAAACTGGACCCCTCAAGGATTTTATTCAGGAGTATAGTAAGCATTTTGAATCCACAGGTACTTCACAAAAATGTTGCTGTAGCAACAAATTTCTCTCTTTTAGGCTATGTGGCCATGATCCAGCGACACGGCATCCAGTACACAGTGTCAGCCTTCCTGCAGAGATGTGAGTGTTGTCCACGGGAGAATGCAGCTGCCCATGCCCACGATTTGGGTTCAGGCTGCTGTGGAGCTCTATGCTACCTGCAGAGCACACTCATCTCCGCAGCATAAATTGACATGCTGAGGCTCGGGAAGCTGCGCCACAGGTCGGTTTATGCTTCGGAGAAAAGAAGCCCAGTGGGCACGGGATTTCTAAAAATCCTTCAACTGTGCTTCTACTGCACAACGCAGCGTTATGGATGCAGGGAAAACACTCTGCGCCCAAAACGCTGCAAACCCTGATTGTGGGCACATAGCCTAAAATGCTACAATGGATAATTGGATAGATGTCAAACATATATAACGTCCCACCCCCTGCATATTCTAAGCTGGCGCCCTTTAGTGCCTTTCAAGTGGCACTAAAGGGTGCCTAGCCTTGTATTTAGCCCAAAAAGAAAAAAAAAATAATTAAAATAAATGACGTGGGGTCCCCCCTATTTTTGATAGCCAGCTAGGGTAAAGCAGACAGCTGTAGCCTGCAAACCACAGCTGACAGCTTCACCTTGGCTGGTGATCAATTTGGAGGGCTCCCAAAGCTGTTTTTTTTTTTAATTATTTATAAATAAATAATTAAAAAAAAAAAACAAACGTAGGGTCCCCCCAAATTAGATCACCAGCCAAGGTGAAGCTGACAGCTGGGGTCTGGTATTCTCAGGGTGGGAAGAGCCATGGTTATTGGACTCTTCCCAGCCTAAAAATAGCAGGCCGCAGCCGCCCCAGAAGTGGCGCATCCATTATATGCGCCAATTCTGGCGCTTCGCCCCAGCTCATCCCACGCCCTGGTGCGTTGGCAAACGGGGTAATAAATGGGGTTGATACCAGGTGTGTAATGTCACCTGGCATCAAGCCCAGCAATTAGTTATGTCACGGCATCTATCAGATACCAGACATAACTAATTGACAGTAATAAAAAAAAAAATTGACAACAAAAAAAAATTTATTTGAAAAAACACTCCCCAAAACATTCCCTGATTGACCAATTTATTGAAAAGAAAAGAAAAAAAAAATCCGCTGTAATCCATTTGGACGTCCCACGTCGACTCTGGACCTTCTAGAATATGGGGGGCACGCTCAGGGAACGTATCCCCCATTTTCTAGTATTGCAGACCCTCCATTTGAGGAGAGTGGGTGCAAAGAATCTGCACCCACCCTCCCTGGGTCACAGCTGCAGTGTGCCGAGCAGCAGCAGCAGCAGCGTCTCACAACACAGGAAGCTGACAGCTGCTCGGCACATGTGACCACACTCACCGGCGTCTGCTGTGAAGGAGGAGGGGGCCGCGGGGGATCAGCGCTCCGACAGGTATGTATGACACCGGGGAACACCGGGGGGGATCCGGCAGGGCCTAGGGAGCAGGTTTCTGTCACATGTGTTATGGCACATACGACAGAAACCATAAGAAAAGTGTAAATGCGGCCGGCGTGCTGCTGTGCTCGCCGGTGCGCGCGGCCATCTTGGATTTTCAGGAGGGGGTTGGGGGTCGGAGGGGGCACTTGGGGGATACCGGGGGACCGGAGAGGACCGGGGGATGAGATTTATCTCCCATCTGACATGTTTGTTTATGCCAGATGGGAGATAAATGATTTTTTACCGGCGCGGTCATTTACTGTAACCTGATCATCGGTATACGGTATATACCGGTCATCAGGTGAGCGGGGACCGGAAAAACCGGCCAGAATCATGATCTCCAGGGTCTCAGCTACCCCGGCAGCTGAGACCCCGGAAATTTTCTGACTCTGGGGGGCGCTAGACCCTTTTTTCCGACCGCCGTTAAAAAGCGGCGGATCGGAAGAAGTACCCTAATTTGTCGCCGTTAAAAGGCGTATCGGCGGTCGTTAAGGTGTTGTTAATAATAATAATAATAATAATAATAATAAAAATAATAGACCATAAAGAAAAAGACAAGGATCGAACACCCCAAAAATGCAATGATCTAAAGCCGCTAGGCAAAAAATTAAATAATAGAACATGAGGTTCTTGTTTACCATTTTGATCAGATTGTATTAAACCCACTGCCATGTCACAGCGAACCTCTAAGTGGGTCCCTATTCTAAACCTTATAGTGTGGCGCTGTGCACTACCTGCCGCCACAGCAACAAAGCACCAGCAGGGCAGGTGAACTGGTACCTCACAGCGCCCATACTGCAAGGCGAAGCCCCCATGGCTTCATGCCACACCGCCCCACTAACACGAAACCACCACGACAGCGGCCACCACACAGTACCAGCACACTGTGAGAGGAGCTGTGCACTCACCTCCCACAGGCTTCCATATGTGAACTGGGAGCAAAAAAGGCTGACCCCTATTGCAGTCTCCTGCTGATTAAAATCACCTGTGCCGAATGGTAGGAGTGCAGATCCAAACAAAAAGAGGAGGGGGATAGACTATTGGATAACAAATTATGAAGAAGAAAGACATGGATTAGTGTTGAGCCACCCCCCTAGTGTTCGAGTTTTGTTTGGTACATCGAACAGCGGCTTAATTCGGCGAACGTTCGACGAGCGTTCGACGAACACCTTCGAACCCCATTGAAAACAATGGCTGGCAAACAAAAACACATACAAACACATTACACAGGTACACATATAGTTAATATACATTGCCATTAAACTTACAGGTCCCCGCGATGCGTCCTGCACTCTGTCTCCCGCCACTTTTTCTCCGATCAACGCTGCGCCCTACTGGTAAACAGCACTGATGATAGGACCTTCCGTGATGTCGTCATAGCATGTGACCAGTCACGTGTGCATTATCTCATTGGCTGCAGACTGGTCACATGGCTAGACATCATGCTAGGTCCTGTCAGTGCATCTCTCCGGTACGCGGTGCTTGTTTGCGCATCTCCGTGTACCAGCGAGATGCTTGGGCACATGCTTGGCTCCCCGTTCCTGCATGTGGTGCTCTTTACAGTCAGCCCACATGCAAGGACTGGATGCCACAGCCGGTGAATAACAGAGATCACCGTTGCTATAGTAACCCGCCTGTTAGATTACTATTTCAATGGTGGCAGCGGTGACGCCCCCACTTACAACCCGCATCTTCTGCTCACTCACTGAGTGATTAGACTGCACGGGAGCAGCAGCGTCTTTCTCCCATGCAGCGCTGTCTGATGTAGCAGAGCTGCATGGGTTGAAGGAAAAAGAAGACAGAAGACCAGGATTGTGGAGGGGTGAGAGGGAGTAATAAACATAAAGTCTCTAAGTGTGTCTGTGTATTTATTTCTATTAAAGTATTTTTTGTCTGTGTGGTGTCTTTTTTTAACCCTATATTGGAGATTCTTAATGGCAGGGTCAATCTTGCCTTACATTAAGAGTCTCTGGCTTAATACTAGCTAGTAAAACAAAGCTAGTATTAACCCTTTATTACCCAGCAAGCCACCCGGCATCAGGGCAGCTGGAAGAGTTGGATACAGCGCCAGATGATGGCGCTTCTATGAAAGCGCCATTTTCTGGGGCGGCTGCAGACTGCAATTCACATCAGAGGGGCCCAGAAATCTCGGGCCAACCTGTGCTGCGGATTCCAATTCCCAGCTGCCTAGTTGTACCTGGCTGGACTCAAAAATGGGGCGAAGTCCATGTCGATTTTTTTTTAATTATTTCATGAAATTCATGAAATAATTAAAAAAAGGGCTTCCATATTTTTTTTAGTTCCCAGCCGGATACAAATAGGCAGCTGGGGGTTGGGGGCAGCCGTACCTGCTTGCTGTACCTGGCTAGCATACAAAAATATGGCGAAGTCCACATCATTTTTTTTGTGGTGTTTTTTTGTGGGTAAAAAACTCGTGCATACAGTCCTGGATGGAGTATGCTGAGCCTTGTAGTTCTGCAGCTGATGTTCTCTCCTGCATACACTGATGAATGGAGCATGCTGAGCCTTGTAGTTCTGCAGCTGTTGTCTGCTCTCCTGCATACACTAGTGAATGAAGCATGCTGAGACTTGTAGTTCTGCAGCTGCTGTCTGGTCTCCTGCATACACTAGTGAATGAAGCATGCTGAGACTTGTAGTTCTGCAGCTGCTGTCTGCTCTCCTGCATATACAAGTGAATGGAGCATGATGAGCCTTGCAGTTCTGCTCCCCCTGCCTCTCCCTCCAGCATACAGTCCTGGATGGAGGATGCTGAGCCTTGTAGTTCTGCAGCTGCTGTCTGTTCTCCACCATACAGACAGACAGCAGACAGCAGCTGCAGAGCTACAAGACTCAGCATACTCCATCCAGAACTGTATGCATGAGTTTTTTGCCCCCCAAAAAAATTACGTGGGCTTCGCCCAATTTTTGTGTCCAGCCAGGTACAACTAGGCAATTGGGGATTGGAATCCGCAGCTCAGGGTGCCCAAGCTTTCTGGGCACCCCTGTTGAGAATTGCAGTCCGCAGCCGCCTCAGAAAATGGCGCTTTCATAGAAGCGCCTTCTTCTGGCGCTGTATCCAACTCTTCCAGCTGCCCTGGTGATGGGTGGCTCGCTGGGTAATATTGGGGTTAGGGCTAGCTGTATATTATCAACTGGCCCTAAGCCTGAAATTCATGGTGTCACGCCAATATTAGACATGGCCACCATGAATTTCTAGTACAGATAAAAAAAAACCACAACACACAGAAAAATATTAGAAATAAAACACAACACAATTAGTGACTCCATCTTTGTTGAAATAAAGAACCCCCCTCCGCAGTAATCCTGGGTCAAGGGTCCCGCGCCATCCAATCCGGATCCAATATCATCTGATCGGTTTGCTGGATGGCAAAGCGATCAGATGATGTGTCAGGTTCAAGGGCCCAGCACATGACCCAGCAGCTGATTGTATAAACGGCTTTCATACAGTCAGCTGATGCATCAGTGCAAAAAAACGACAAAAAACGACACACTTATCAGCTGCTTCTGTCGGAAAGAAGCAGCTGATATCTGTGTCATTTTTTGTCGTTTGTAGTTTAGCCGTCCGGGCGGTAAAAAGCCAGCCTCACTGCTCGACTTATAGTGTTGCCTGATTACGTCAGGTGACCGCATCAGCTGATCATGGCAAGGTCTGAGAGAGCAAAGAGAGAGAAAAGACAGAGAAAAGACAGAGAAAAGAGAGAGAGAAGAGAGAGAGAGAGAAAAAGAGAGAAAGAAAGAGAGAAAAAGAGAGAAAAAAGAGAGAGATAGAAAAACAGAGTAAAAGAGAGTAAAGGAGAGAAAAAGAGAAAAAAATAGAGAGAAAGAAAGAGAGAAAAAGAGAAAAAGAGAGAGAGAAAGAAAGAGAAAGAGAGAGAAAGAGAGAGAAAGAGAGAGGGAAAAGAGAGAAAAAGAGAGAGAAAGAAAGGGAAAGAGAGAAAGAGAGAGAAAAAGAGAGAGAGAAAGAAAGGGAAAGAGAGGGAAAAAGAGAGAAAGAGAAAGAAAGAAAGGGAAAGAGAGCAAAAAAAGAAGAAAAGTGAAAAAGAGAGAGACAGAGAGAAAGAGAGAGAGAAAAAGAGAGAGAAAGACAGAAAAAGAGAAGAGTGAAAGAGAGAGAAAAAGAGAGAAAAAGAGAGAAAGAAGAGAGAGAGAAGATAGAGAGAGATAGAGAGAGATAGAGAGATAGAGAGATGAAGAGAGAGAGAAGAGGAGAGAAGAAAGAGAGAAGAGGGGAGAAGAAAGAGAGAGAGGAGAGAGAGGAGAGAGAGGAGAGAGCAATGCAGCCTCATTCCGTGAACTGCTCCGATTTTAGAGGTGTGTCCCGTTGCACACAGCTGATGTCTTTTTCCTCCCTTCAGTGGATAATTAAATTAAATTCTAATTATAAATAAATAATTATAATTTAAAATAAATTAAATTCTTTACTGGGACGGCCGGGAGTTTTCTTAGTCGGCAGCTCTACCTATTGAGCCACTGCCTTTAATGAAAAGCATAAGAAGATTTGGTAATCTTGACCTCTGTATTGCAGAGAGAGAGAGATCACACACAGGCACTACCTTAGGGAAGTCTCCGGTGACAGCGCGGCTCACGTCAGTTGCTACGTGGATCTGACACAGAGAGCTCGTGTACTACGGCGCTCTCTGTCAGCTTTATGTAGCAGAGCTGAAAGCATCGTGTGGATTACTTCAAACTAGAGATGAGCGAACCGGTCGCGGTTCGGCTCGAGCTTGGTTCGTCGAACGGAGGTCGCGTTCGAGTTCAGTTCGGCGAACCGGTTCTACGAACCACTCGAACCCCATAGGAAACAATGGGAGGCAATCGCAAACACATAAAAACACCTAGAAAACACCCTCAAAGGTGTCCAAAAGGTGACAAACAACTCACAACACAACACAAACACATGGGAAAGTGACAAGAACAAATTATCATGCGAAAACAAAACAGCGTTACGAGGAAAAAGAGGACGAGACACAGATATAGGCATGGCATGCCCTTCTAAAATCATGTAAAACACCGCAAGATGACTCCAAGCGGAGTCTCCCTTTTTTCCAAAAACTGGGCCACACAGACACCTCCTTCATTGGCAGCACTTGTGCCCCAGTTGTAAACTTCACATGTAGACTTCCATCAAGCACATTCAAAAATAAGCCATCCTTAAGCGTCCCCAGGATGACACCGGGGTAGGTAGCAAAGTCTTTGCTGATCCCAGATCTGTCCATCTTGGCTTCTTTTAAAAACACAGCAAGCAAGGGTTACTCCAAGCGGAGTCTCCCTTTTTTCCAAAAATTGGGCCCCACACACACCCACCCCTTCAGTGGCAGCAGTTGTGCCCCAGTTGTACAATTCACAGCTAGATTTGCATCAAGCACATTCAAAAATACGCCATTCTTATCCGTCCCCAGGATGACATTTACCTAAGAGACGTTGTTGCTGCTCTTGTTGGTCCAGATCAAACATTGGGTATATTTCAGCATTGTTATTTGGCATTTTTTACAGCATTTAAACCTTGGTAATTCATTTCTTATTCATGTATTTATTTTTACCATCTCTTATGTAATGCTGTTATCATTCTCTGCCCAGGGTGAACTGACCTCACCTCTTGTTTGCATGTTTACTTTGGTATTTCTGGTTTTAAATGGTTTTAATATTGATATACAATAAAGGCATTTTTTTATTCTTTACTATTGGTGTGCATCTGATTCATGTGCGGTTGCTTTCCTCTTCCTCTTTTTCTCATTTACCATTCACCGCACCAGATAGCACCCCCTTGATACCCAAACTACGTTGATACGTTGGTGCGCTCCTTTAGTTTCTCTTGCTGAGATCTGTCCATCTTGGATCATTTTTAGAAACACTGCAAGCAAGGGTTACTCCAAGTGGAGTCACCCTTTTTTCCAAAAATTGGGCCACACAGACACTCCTTCAGTGGCAGCACTTGTGCCCCAGTTGTACACTTCACAGGTAGATTTGCATCAAGCACATTCTAAAATACGCCATCCTTAACCGTCCCCAGGATGACACCGTGGTAGGTAGCAAAGTCTTTGCTGATCCCTGATCTCTTCATCTTGGATCATTTTTAGAAACACTGCAAGCAAGGGTTACTCCAAGCGGAGTCTCCCTTTTTTTCCAAAAATTGGGCCACACAGACACCTCCTTCAATGGCAGCACTTGTGTTATAGTTGTAAACTTGACAGGTACATTAGCATCAAGCACATTCCAAATCCACAAGCCCTTATTCTCCACAGGATGGCACAGGGGTAAAAAAGTCCTTGCGGATCCATGACTTGTTCATCTTGATGAACGTTAGTCTGTCCACATTGTCAGTGGACAGACGCATGCGCTTATGGCATCGATGTCCATTTGGAGATCCTCCTGTATCATCCTCTCCAGACGTTGACTATGTGTCAGACTTCTTGTCTCTGGTGGCCTTGCAAAGGATGGTCTTAAAAAAATTATGAAACGATTCAATAAAATTGCTAATATGAGCACCAGATATGGTTCTGCTGGTACGGTTAGACTGTTGATGACGATACTGTCCCATGTTTGTCAAGTTACAACTGGGAGATTCACTCCGTGCACCACGGTGGTTTGGTGGAAAAGTCGAGCTAAGATTGACTAACAGCTTCTGCTGATACTCCGGCATACATGCGTCCCTTTCTATGGCTGGAATTTTGTCACAAAATTTGGACTTGTACCGGGGATCTAATAGTGTGGCAAGCCTGTAGTCATCATCACTTCTAATTTTGACAATACGAGTGTCATGTTGTAGGTAGTGCAGCAAGAAGGCTCTCATGTGTCTTGCGCAGCCATGGGGACCAAGTCCACGCTGTGTTTGTGGCATAGAGGTGCTAACCGTTCTTTCTTCCTCTGACATCTCCCCCCACCTCTTTCAACTGAAATTTGACCAAGGTCTCCCTCATCCGCTGAGACTTCCATGTCCATGGACAGTTCGTCCTTCATTTCTTCATGTTCTCCTGCACCTTCCTCAATATTTTGCCTGCTACCATGCGCTCTTGTTGATCCCTGTCCCCCATGGTCCCATGCCTTCCGAATTGGTGATGTTGAACGTCTGGACCTTGGTTATGTTGTTGGACATCTAGGCCAGGATAGTGTGTTAAAAATTGCTGGACAACAAGGTTCAACACGGGAGCCATACAAGGCACGTGTGTCACCTTGCCCAGGCGAAGGGCCGCACCCAGGTTTGCAGCATTGTCACACACGGCCTTACCTGGCTGCAGGTTGAGTGGAGACAATCATTTACAAAACTCAGTCTCCAGAGCTGACAACAACTTAGTCGCTGTGTGACTCTTATTTCCAAAACATTTCAAGATAAAGACCGCCTGATGCCATTGCGCTCTGCTGCTAGCATAGTATTGAGGTGTGCGGGATTCCTTGTGCGCAGTTACAACGCTGGTGGCCTGACCAGGCAGGCTTGGGATGGAGGTGGATGACCCAGATGAGGTTGAGGAGGCAGAAGCAGTGGAGGAACTTGGACAGACAGAGGATTGACGCCCAAGTCGTGGGGACGGCAAGACTTGTGCAGCATACCCTTCACCATCTATCACCATAGTTACCCAGTGCCCAGTCAGCGACATGTAACGTCCCTGTCCATGCTTACTGGTCCAAGTATCGGTGGTGAAATGCACCCGTTCACACACAGAGTTTCTCAAGGAAGCGGTGATGTTGTGTGCGACATGCTGGTGTAGCCCAGGCACACCTTTCTTAGAGAAGTAGTGGCGACTGGGCATCTGGTATTGAGGCACAGCGACGGACATAAGGTCTCGAAAATCCTGTGTGTCCACCAGGCGGAAAGGCAGCATTTTGGTAGCCAAGAGCTTACAGAGGGATAAAGTCAACCTCTTAGCTTTGTCATGGGTCGGAGGAAATGACCTTTTATTTGTCCACATCTGAGGGACAGAGATCTGGCTGCTGTGTGGAGACGGTCGTGAGTAGTGTGTCCCTGAAAAATGCAGGTTTGTGAGGAAAGTGCAGGCGTAGACATGATGTTGCCTTCATCCAAATTTGGTGCTATCAATGTCTGATAGATCTGTACATCCGCACTTGTTTCCCCTTCCAAACCAACTGACGACCTACCAAGAAAACTACCTTTTGCAGTTACAGTGGGGGAAGTTGTGCGTGGAAAACCAGGTGTGACAGCTGTCCCCACAGTCCTACAAGATGAAGAGCGTGCGGATGCACTGGAAGGGGCTTGCGGTGGATGGTCTGCTCCACTAGGCCGCACTGCAGCACGGTGAGCTTCCCACTGGGACATATAATATTTATTCATGTGACGATTCATGGAAGACGTTGTCAAACTGCTGAGGTTTTTGCCTCTACCTACAGATTCCCGAGAAATTTTACAGATCACATGATTTGGGCGATCCTTTGCAAGGTCAAAAAAGAACCAGGCTAGGCAAGGCTTTGAGGACATGTGACCTGTGGAGCCACCACGACTAGTGCTTAGAGGCAGAGGGGTGGCTGAGGATGCAGTTGTAGACGTGTTACCAGTAATCTTCCTCTGTCCAGGAAGGCGCAAGGTAACTTCGTCATCAGTTGCATCCTCCTCCATCGCCTTTGCTGACCTCCTTGAGTGCCTGACTGTGGGTTGACAGTAGGTGGGATCTAGAACTTCCTCATCAAGTGTGGTGTTTGCACTCCCCTCACCCTCAAACCTAGCCTCCTCCTGCCCTGACCAAATATTTAAGTTGTCATCCCAATCTGGTATCTGCATCTCCTCGTCATCAGTATGTTCCTCATTGTCTCTACCAACAGGTGTTACAGTTTGTGAATAAGGGTCAACATTATGCTCATAAACTTGGTCCTCACGGCCTGAATCTGAGTCACAAAGGTTCTGGGCATCACTGCAGATCATTTCCTGGTCTGTACTCACTGTAGCTTGGGAGCATACCTCTGATATCCAGGCTATAGTGTGACTGAACAGCTCGGCAGACTCAGCCATCTCTGTTCCACCATACTGTGCAGGGCGGATGGAGACTTTAGAGCTGGGAGAAAGCAAGTGTGATTGGGATGACAACTCAGAGGACTGTTTTTTTTTTTGGATGCAGTAGTTGAGGTGGAGGAGAGGGCACTTGTTGGAGCACTTGAGATCAATTCAAGCATGTGCTTTTTTTGTGCATCATCTACCTTTGTTACAGTTGTTCGGGTCCGTAAAAAAGGGAGCACATCGGATTGTCCACGGAAAGTAGTAGACATCTTACTTTTGCTGGAAGATGGCCTATCTTCAGCAGATGTTAATGTAGCTTTGCCACCTTCCCCACGGACAAAAACTTTTTTTCCTTTTCCAACACACCTGTTCCCCTTTCCACCAGCATCTGTCATTTTGCCACTCATTTTGAAAGCGACAAGATTGTCCACTTAAAATGTGGTAGTAAAAATTGAGAGGTGGTCTAGATTACAGCGGTGGTCTAGCCTTATTGACAGCTGAAGAAACAACACTAACTGTCCCTGGCAATGCAACTATGGACCTTAAACTGGCAGCACAGTTTGCTATTATAATAGCTTTGTAAAAATGTGCAGGAGGGTAGAATGCTGGGGTGCTGAAAATTGCTAGGCACCAGTGGGACACTAATGGAGTACAGCAGCCACTTTTTGGATGCCACTAAAGCTCCAGTCACACTAAACAACTTACCAGCGATCCCAACAACGATAGAGATCGCTGGTAAGTTGCTAGGAGGTTGCTGGTGAGATGTCACACTGCGACGCTCCAGCGATCCCACTAGCAACCTGACCTGGCAGGGATCGCTGGAGCGTCGCTACACGAGTTGCTGGTGAGCTCACCAGCAACCAGTGTCCCAGCCCCCAGCCAGCAGCGCCGCGTGGAAGATGCTGCGCTTGGTAACTAAGGTAAATATTGGGTAACCAACCCGATATTTACCTTGGTTTCCAGCGCACGCAGCTACACGTGCAGAGAGCAGGGAGCAGCGCACACTGAGCGCTGGCTCCCTGCTCTCCTAGTTACAGCACACATCGGGTTAATTACTCGATGTGTGCTGCAGCTAAATGTGCACAGAGCAGGGAACAGCGCACAATGCTTAGCGCTGGCTCCTTGCTCTCCTAGCTACAGCACCCATCGGGTTAATTAACCCGATGTGTCCTGCAGCTACATGTGCACAGAGCAGGAGCCGGCACTGACAGTGAGAGCGGCGGAGGCTGGTAACAAAGGTAAATATCGGGTAACCAAGGACAGGGCTTCTTGGTTACCCGATGTTTACTGTGGTTACCAGCCTCCGCAGATGCCGGCTCCTGCTGCCTGCACATTTAGTTGTTGCTGTCTCGCTGTCACACACAGCGATCTGTGCTTCACAGCGGGACAGCAACAACTAAAAAATGGCCCAGGACATTCAGCAACAACCAACGACCTCACAGCAGGGGCCAGGTTGTTGCTGGATGTCACACACAGCGACATCACTAGCAACATCGCTGCTACGTCACAAAAGTTGTTCGTTAGCAGCGATGTTGCTAGCGATGTTGCTTAGTGTGACGGGGCCTTTAGTTTAACCAGTGTTTGCTAGTATAAAAGCTTAGTAAAAATGTGCAGGAGGGTGGAATGCAGAGGTGCTGGAAATATCTTGGCACCAGTGGGACACTAAAGGAGTACAGCAGCCACGTTTTGGATGCCACTAAGTTTCCGCACTGGTTGCTATTATAATAGCTTAGTAAAAATGTGCAGGAGGATAGAATGCAGAGGTGCTTGAAATTGCTTGGCACCAGTGGGACACTAATGGAGTACAGCAGCCACTTTTTGGATGCCACTAAGTTTCAGCACTGGTTGCTATTATAATAGCTTAGTGAAAATGAGCAGGAGGGTGGAATGCTGAGGTGCTGAAAATTGCTTGGCACCAGTGGGACACTAATGTAGTACAGCAGCCACTTTTTGGATGCCACTAAGTTTCCGCACTGGTTGCTATTATAATAGCTTAGTAAAAATGTGCAGGAGGATAGAATGCAGAGGTGCTTGAAATTGCTTGGCACCAGTGGGACACTAATGGAGTACAGCAGCCACTTTTTGGATGCCACTAAGTTTCAGCACTGGTTGCTATTATAATAGCTTAGTGAAAATGAGCAGGAGGGTGGAATGCTGAGGTGCTGAAAATTGCTTGGCACCAGTGGGACACTAATGTAG
The DNA here is from genome assembly GCF_048569485.1 of Anomaloglossus baeobatrachus. Lineage (NCBI taxonomy): Eukaryota > Metazoa > Chordata > Amphibia > Anura > Aromobatidae > Anomaloglossus > Anomaloglossus baeobatrachus. Next base: position 282,271,912 of record NC_134358.1, read on the forward strand.
TACAGCAGCCACTTTTTGGATGCCACTAAGTTTCAGCACTGGTTGCTATTATAATAGCTTAGTAAAAATGTGCAGAAGGGTAGAATGCTGAGGTGCTGAAAATTGCTTGGCACCAGTGGGACACTAATGGAGTACAGCAGCCACTTTTTGGATGCCACTAAGTTTCAGCAGTGTTTGCTATTAAAATAGCTTAGTAAAAAATGTGCAGGAGGGTGGAATTCAGAGGTGCTGAAAATTGCTTGGCACCAGTGGGACACTAATGGAGTACAGCAGCCACTTTTTGGATGCCACTAAGTTTCAGCACTGGTTGCTATTAAAATAGCTTAGTAAAAATGTGCAGGAGGGTGGAATGCAGAGGTGCTGAAAATTGCTTGGCACCAGTGGGACACTAATGGAGTACAGCAGCCACTTTTTGGATGCCACTAAGTTTCAGCACTGGTTGCTATTATAATAGCTTAGTAAAAATGTGCAGGAGGGTGGAATGCAGAGGTGCTGAAAATTGCTTGGCACCAGTGGGACACTAATGGAGTACAGCAGCCACTTTTTGGATGCCACTAAGTTTCAGCACTGGTTGCTATTATAATAGCTTAGTGAAAATGAGCAGGAGGGTGGAATACAGATGTGCTGGAAATTGCTTGGCACTAGTAGGACACTAATGGAGTACAGCAGCCACTTTTTGGATGGCACTAACTGGCAGCACTCTGCAATTAAAATGGCTTTGCAAAAAAGGGTAGGAGGGTACAGTGGCTGGATTGTGGGTCAGTGTAGAGGAAAGGAAGCCTCACTTTCTATCTCTCCTAATGGTGAAATGCAGCAAGGAAGTCCGTGACTTAAGGTACACAGACGCTATTATCTGAAGCTGTGTACAGCGTTTCCATGGACCTGACTGTCACCTATGGCTCTGAGCCTGAGGGAATGAGCCTACAAAAGGGCTGAACTCAACTTCTTTCCCTAATCAGTAGAGCGCTGTGTGTATAGCGTACACAGCCGGACCGGCGACAGGAGCTGCGTGAGCGGTGACTGTCACCTAGACGCAGAAGGCAGATAATGTCGTCCTGAGCGAAAATGGCCGTATTTATAATGCAAGGACATGTGACATTCACAGCCTATGACACATGCCCTTGCTTGTCTGGCAAAAAGTCCACTTAGCTGTGTGTGTGTCTGGAATTGGCTGACATGCTGGCCCGCCCCACTACACGCGCGCTTGAAAAAAAAAAAATGGCGATTGGCATTTTCTCAGCACCACAGATCTAAAACCTGTCCCCCCCGCACACTGTACGCTGAAATTTCATAATAGTGTGAATCACAGAGTGACTCACACTATTACAGTGAAAAGCCAGCTAGTAATTAGCTAGGATTTTTGCTGATAGAACCGTTCTTGAACATAACTCGAGCTGCCGATCTTTTAGCAAAAAGCTCGAGTTCTATTTCTATCTAGAACACCCCCCAAAATCACTCGAACCTAGAACTGGTGAACCTCGAACCAGGAACCGCGCTCAACTCTACTTCAGACCTGGATTGTTGTTTGGGAATTGATAAAAAGGTAAATGAGGGGGTTTTTTTGTCTTTTATTCCAAATAAAGGATTTTTCGTTGTGTTTGTTTATTTACTTTCACTTACACGTTAATCATGGAAGGTATCTCGGGAAGACGAGTAGAGTCCCGGGACTGTCGCATCTAATGGATGTGGCAATTCCAGGCGGCTCCTGGCTGATATTGTTAGGGTGGTGGGCTCCCCATAACGTGGCACTCCCCATCTTAACAATACCAGCCTCCAGCCGTGGGGCTTTATTTTGGCTGGTATCAAAATTGGGGGAACCGCAGGATTTTTTTTTATTATTATTATTTATTTATTTATTTTACTGCACGATATAGACCAGTCCGCCGGCGGCTGTGATTGGTTGCAGTGAGACAACTGTCTCTCAGCGTGGGGGCGTGTCTGACTGCAACCAATCATCGGTGCCGGTGGGTGGGGAAAGCAGGGAATACCAGATTGAATAATGAGCGGCAGCCATTTTCAAAAGAGGAAAAGCCGCCGTAGCTATGTAACAGCCGTGCAGCGCCATGCCAGTGATCGGTGAGTAGGAAAGAGAGAGGGATTGTGCTGGGGACTAGAGTTGAGCGATATTCGAGGTTCAAGGTTCACCAATTTAATGTTCGAGTGATTTTGGGGGTGCTCGAGATCGAACTCGAATTTGAGCTTTTTGCTAAAAGCACGACAGTTGAGTTACGTTCGAGAATGGTTCGATTAGCTAAAGCAGGGCTTTTTACACTACAGTGTGCAGGGAGCCATCGCTGGCAGCCTGCGGTAAGCTGGTAACCAAGATAAATATCAGGTATCCAAGCAAAGCTCTTTGCTTGGAAATCCGATATTTACCCTAGTTATGTGTGCAGGGAGCCGACACTTCCCCGCTGGGCTCCGCCAACTCCTGCACTCGGCATGTACACACACAAACTCACACTCACCTGTCCCCAGCCATGCAGTCCCCGGTACTGACGTCCTCAGTGCCACATGGCCCCGCTAGGCTACACCCACTTCGCACTCTGCCGCCCGCAAACATGGCCCCGCTAGGCTCCACCCATTTCGCACTTCGCACACATTACGAGGCTTAGCTCCACACACCTCACACTCCGCACACATTACCCCGCTTGGCTCCATCCACCTGGCACTCTGCACACAAGGCTCCACTTGGCTCCACACACCTCGCACTCCGCACACATTACCCCACTTAGCTCCAAACACCTCGCACTCCGCACATATTACCCCGCTTGGCTCCACCCACCTTGCACTCTGCAAACGTTACCCCGCTTGGCTCCACCCACCTGACACTCTGCACACATTACCCTGCTTAGCTCCACCCACCTCATACTTTTCACACATGACCCCGCTAAGCTCCACCCCCCTCAGACTCTGCACACATTACCCTGATTGGCTCCACCCACCTCACACTACACACACATTACCCCACTTAGCTCCACCCACCTCACACTCCGCCCATACTACCCTGCTTGGCTCCACCCACCTGGCACTCCGCACACAATACCCCGCTTGGCTGCACCCACCTGACACTCTGCACACATCACCCTGCTTAGCTCCACCCACCTCACACTCCGCACACATTACCCCGCTTGGCTCCACCCACCTGACACTCTGCACACATTACCCTGCTTAGCTCCACCCACCTCGCACTCTGCACACATTACCCCACTTAGCTCCAAACACCTCGCACTCCGCACACATTAGCCCGCTTGGATCCACACACCTGGCACTCTGCACACATTACCCCGCTTGGTTCCACCCACCTGACACTCTGCACACATTACCCTGCTTAGCTCCACCCATCTCACACTCCACACACATTACCCCACTTTGCTCCACCCACCTGGCACTCTGCACACATTACCCTGCTTGGCTCCACCCACCTCACACTCCGCACGCATAACCCCGCTTGTTTCCACCCACCTGGCACTCTGCACACATTACCCCGCTTAGCTCCACCCACCTCGCACTCTGCACACATGGCCCCGCTTAGCTCCACCCACCTCGCACTCCGCACACATGGCCCCGCTCGGCTTACCTGCGGTGATGAAGTCCCGCCCTCCCGACCTCAACATTGTGACTGTCTTCCATGGCCGCTGCTTCACATTTCCTCTCGCTGTCGACCCGAGACTGTGACTAGCGGTGACGTCACAGTCTCCCGCGATACTTGGCTGTGAAGGCGGCGGTCATTGAAGTCAGTGACAGCTCTGCTATCAGCAGTGCAGGAGATCGTCACCACAGGTAATGTACCTCGCCCCTGACAGCAGCACTTGTCATGCCCTGCAGTGACCTGGGCTGACCTATTGATGTTAGCTCAGGTCACTGCATTGCTCTCCCAGTCAATATGGAACATTCTGTTCTTCATTGACTGGGACATTAACTATGGTATGGATCGTCATGGGAACCCCTCGGATTACAGCAGACCTGGATTTGATTTTCCTTCTAATAAATTGGTGAAAGAGGGAATGTTTTGGGCAGTGTTTTTTCAAAAAAAAATGTGTATGCCGTCTATTTTTTTTATTACTGAATGGGTTGGTGATGTCAGGTATCTGATAGACGCCTGACATCATGAACCCCAGGGCTTGATGCTAGGTGACATTACACATCTGGTATTAACCTTATATATTACCCCGTTTGCCACCGCACCAGGGCACAGGATGTGCTGGTGCAAAACACAAGGATTAACGAATCTAATGGATTCGACACTTCTGGGGAGGCTGTGGCCTGCTGTTTTTAGGCTGGGGAGAGTCCAATGACCATGGACCTCCCTAATCTGAGAATATCAGACCCCAGCTGTCCGCTTTACCTTGGCTGGTGATCCAATTTTGGGGGGACCCTCACGTGTTTTTTTTTTTTAATTATTTATTTAATTTAAAATAACAGCATGGGGTGCCCTCAGTTTTGGATTACCAGCCAAGGTGAAGCTGCCAGCTGTGGTTTGCAGGCTGCAGCCGTCTGCTTTACCCTAGCTGGCTACAAAAATAGGGGGAACCCCACGTCATTTTTTTATTTTTTTTTTTTTAAATGTATTTATTTTTTTGGCTAAATACAAGGCTAAGCACCCCTTAGTGCCACATGAAAGGCACCAAAGGGTGCAAAATTACAAAATGCAGGAGAGTGGGACATTACGTGTCTTTCTGCCATTATAATGACAGAAAAGACTGATATGAAGTGTACAAGCACAGAAAAATCACCAGAGCGCTCAACGCTGTGAAAAGCAGTAGAAAATGGCACTGGAGTGAACATGTGACCGCCTCATGTAGGTTGAAGCTATGGATCCTGAGTAAATTTATGTATTTTCCCTCCTTCAGTTTTTTTGCAGCACGCAAAAAAAAAGTAAGGCACACGGATGACAAACGGATGACATACGAACCGTATACGGAAAGGAAACGGATGCCACATGGATGCACCCAAGAAAAAAAACAAAACGTTTTTTCTGGACCGCAAAAACGGATCAGTTGCATGCATGAAGCCTTATTCTGATCTGCTGTTTATAAACAGCAGGCAGAAATAAGTGAATAGCGCCCCCCAGCATCAGAAAATCTCCAGGGTTTCAGGGGTCGCTGAGACCCTGTAGATCATGATTCAGGCCGGTTTTTCCGGTCCCCGCTCACGTGATCACCGGTATAGACCGTATACCGATGATCACGTTACAGTAAATGACAGCGCCGGTAAAAAATTATTTATCTCCCATCTGGCATGAAGAAACATGTTAGATGGTAGATAAATCTCCTCCCCGGTCTTCTCCGGTCCCCCGGTATCGCCAAGGTGCCCCTCCGACCCACTCCCGGGAATCCGAGTTCACCACACGCACATCAGCGTGCCGGCCGCATTCACCCTACTCCTCTGATTTCTGTCGCATGTGCCATGACACATGCCACAGAAAACTCCTCCCTAGGCCCTGCCAGGTCACCACCTTTAACGCCACCGGTGTTCCCCGGTGTCCCACGGTACCTGTGCAGCTTTGATCCCCCGCGGCCCCCTCCTTCACAATAGATGCTGCCGCATGCACAGAGCGGCTGTCAGCTCAGCTTCCTGTATTCAGACAGATTGAGTGGTGGTAACCATGCATCTGCAAGCTACTGCAATGCCCTGCTCATGAGGTAAGTGACATAGTTGATCAGGAGAGCTATACTACATTTCCAAATGGGGGTATTTGATTTTATAATTGCCCTGCTGAATGACTACCAAACATGAGAGTCCGTTATACGCCACAAAAAAACATGTCTAAATAGCAAGCTCTGTTGTTAAGTATTCATTCAGCAGGATAACTGGACTTAAAGGGGTATTCCAACTCCAAGATCCTATCCCCAATATATAGTAGGTTGAATAGCAATAATATCAGCAAATACCAATATTTGGAAATCTAGAATAGTTCTCCTGATTAGGCATGCCCTTAACTCATGAGCAGGGCATTGCAGCTTTGGTAGCAACACTTACATCATGGACTCTGCTGCTATGGACCCGGGGAGAGTGGGTGCAGATTCATTGCACCCACACTCCTCACATGGAGGGTCTGCACTCCTAGAAAAATATGTTCCCTGAGCATGTCTCCCCATATTCTAGACGGTCCAGAGTCATCGTGAGACCTCTTTATTTTTTTTCCTTACAATAAATTGGTGAAAGAGGGAATGTTTTGGGGAGTGTTTTTTGAAATACATTTTTTTTTTGTCTATTTTTTTTGTTAGTACTGACAGTTTGTGATGTCGGGTATCTGATAGATGCCATGACATCACAAACTGCTGGGCTTGATGTCAGGTGACCTTACAGCTAGTATCAACCCCATTTATTACCCCGTTTGCCACTACACCAGGGCACGGGATGAGCTGGGGTGAAGCGCCAGGATTGGTGCATCTAGTGGATGCGCCACTTCTGGGGCACCTGCGGCCTGCTATGTTTAGGCTGTGAAGTGCCTATAACTATGGACCTTCCCACCCTGAGAATACCAGACCACAGCTGTCCGCTTTACCTTGGCTGGTGATCCAATTTGGGGGACCCTACTTTTTTTGTAATTATTATTATTTATAAAATAATTATAAAAAAGAGCCTGGGGTGACCTCCACATTGGATCCCCAACCACGGTAAAGCTGCCAGCTGTGGTTTTCAGGCTACAGCAGTCTGCTTTACCCTAGCTGGCTATCAAAAATAGGGGGACCCCACGTCATTTTTTTAACTATTTTTTTAAATAAAATAATTAATGGGCTTCCCTGTATTTTGATTGCCAGCCAAGGTAACACCAGGCAGATGGGGTTGGCAACCTGTAGCTGTCTGCTTTAACTGCGCTGAGAATCAAAAATACCGCGGGGCGCTACGTCATTTTTTTTAATGATTTATTTTTACAGCACTGTCATGTCAGGCAATCAAAATACAGGGAAGCCCATTTTTTTTTAGTTATTTAAATAAATAATAAAAAAAAAATATATGGGCTCCCGCTGCATTTTTTGTATTGCAAGATAAGGGTAATCCAAGCAACTACTGGCTGCTAAGCCCCACTGCTTGGTGTTACCTTCACTGTCAATAGAAAATCCAGGGAAGCATTTTTAATTTTTTTTTCCCCAAACAAAAAAATGACGTGAGCTTTGCCATATTTTTGTATGCTAGCCAGGTACAGCAGGCACGTACGGGCTGCCCCCAACCCCCAGCTGCCTATTTGTACCCGGCTGGGAAGTAAACATATAGGGAAGCCCTTTTTTTAATTATTTCATGAATTTCCTGAAATGATTAAAAAAAACAACCACGTGGACTTTGCCCCATTTTTGTGTCCAGCCGGGTACAACTAGGCAGCTGGGGATTGGAATCCACAGCACAGGTTAGCCCGAGGTTTCTTGGCAACTCTGATGCGAATTGCAGTCCGCAGCCGCCCCAAAAAATGGTGCTCTCATAGAAGCGCCATCATCTGGTGCTGTATCCAACTCTTCTAGCTGCCCTGTTGATTGTGGCTCGCTGGGTAATGATGAGTTAATGAGTTAATACTAGCTTTGTTTTACTAGCTAGTATTAAGCCAGAGATTCTTAATGTCAGGCAAGTTTGACCCAGCCATTAAGAATCTCCAATAAAGGGTTAAAAAAAGACACCACACAGAGAAAAAATACTTTAATAGAAATAAATACACAGACACACTTAGAGACTCCATGTTTATTACTCCCTCTTACCCCTGCACGATCCATGGTCTTCTGTCTTCTTTCTCCTTTAACACATGCAGCTCTGCTCCATCAGCAGCACTGCATGGTAGAAAGACGCTGGCTGTTAGCGATACCATCACCGCTGACAGACGGATTGCCATAGCAACGGTGCTCCGATCACGTGATTCCCGGTGCTGCCGTCGCGGCTGTTACCAGTGATGTCACTGCTAACAGGCGCGTTGCTATGGCAACGGTGATCTCCACTATTTACTGGCTGTGTCAGCCAGTCAATAATGGAACGGGAAGCAGAACGGGGAGTCGACCATGTGCCAGAGCATGTCATCGGTACACGGCGATACACAAACGTGCTCCATGTACCGGAGAGTGCAATGACAGGACCTAGGACAGGACATGACGTCAAAGCCATGTGACCAGTCTGTAGCCAATGAGATAATAGACACCTGACTGGTCACATGGTTATTTTGACGTCACGATAGGTCCTGCATCACTGCTGGTGGCCGGAAGGACGCCGCAATTACCAATGGAAAAGCGGCGGGAGACAGAGTGCAGGACGCATCACGGGCACCGGTAAGTGTTATGGCAATGTTTATTAACTGTATGTGTACAGTCATGGCCAAAAGTTTTGAGAATGACACCAAAATTATATTTTCACATGATCTTGTGCCCTCTGTTTTTTAATAGTGTTTGTCTGATGTTTACATCACATACAGAAATATAATTGCAATCATATTATGAGTACCAAAAGGTTATATTGACAGTTAGAATGAGTTAATGCAGCAAGTCAATATTTGCAGTGTTGACCCTTCTTCTTCAGGACCTCGGCAATTCTCCCTGGCATGCTCTCAATCAACTTCTGGACCAAATCCTGACTGATAGCTGTCCATTCTTGCATAAGCAATGCTTGCATTTTGCCAGAATATGTTGGTTTTTGTTTGTCCACCCGTCTCTTGATGATTGCCCACAAGTTCTCAATGGGATTAAGATCTGGGGAGTTTCCAGGCCATGGACACAAAATCTGTATGTTTTGTTCCATGAGCCATTTAGTGATCACCTTTGCTTTATGGCAAGGTGCTCCATCATGCTGGAAAAGGCATTGTTGGGCACCAAACTGCTCTTGGACAGTTGGGAGAAGTTGCTCTTGGAGGACATTCTGGTACCATTCTTTATTCATGGCTGTGTTTTTAGGCAAGACTGTGAGTGAGCCGATTCCCTTGGCTGAGAAGCAAGCCCACACATGAATCGTTTCAGGATGCTTAACAGTTGGCATGAGACAAGACTGGTGGTAGCGCTCACCTCTACTTCTCCTAATAAGCTGTTTTCCAGATGTCCCAAACAATCGAAAAGGGGATTCATCTGAGAAAATGACCTTACCCCAGTCCTCAGCAGTCCACTCCCTGTACCTTTGCAGAATATCAGTCGGTCCCTGATGTTTTCTCTGGAGAGAAGTGGCTTCTTTGCTGCCTTCCTTGAAACCAGGCCTTGCTCAAGCAGTCTCCGCCTCACAGTGCATGCAGAAACACTCACACCAGCCTGCTGCCATTGCTGAGCTAGCTCGGCACTGCTGGTAGTCCGATCCCGCAACTGAAACAGTTTTAAGATGCGGTCCTGGCGTTTGCTGGTCCTTCTTGGGCGCCCTGGAGCCTTTTTGGCAACAATGGAAGCTCTCTCCTTGAAGTTCTTGATGATGCGATAGATTGTTGACTGAGGTGCAATCTTTGTAGCTGCGATACTCTTCCCTGTTAGGCCATTTTTGTGCAGCGCAATGATGGCTGCACGTGTTTCTTTAGAGATAACCATGGTTAACTGAAGAGAAACAATTATACCAAGCACCAGCCTCCTTTTAAAGTGTCCAGTGGTGTCATTTTATTTAATCATGACTGATTGATCGCCAGCGCTGTCCTCATCAACACCCATACCTGTGTTAATGGAACAATCACTAAAACAATGTTAGCTGCTCCTTTTAAGGCAGGAATGCAATGATGTTGAAATGTGTTTTGGGGGTTGAAGTTAATTTTCTTAGCCAATATTGACTTTGCAAGTAATTGCTGTTAAGCTGATCAATTTTTATGACATTCCGGAGTATATGCAAATTGCCATTAGAAAAACTTAAGCAGTAGACTTTGTAAAAATTAATATTTGTAGCATTCTCAAAACTTTTGGCCATGACTGTACATTTATAATGTGTTTTTATGTGTTTGTGATTGCCTCCCATTGTTTTCAATGAGTGTTCGAGAGATTCGTCAAACCGAACTCGAACTCGAGGGGGGTGGCTCATCTCTACTGGGGACACAGGACACATGCAGATACGCAACTAGCGCACATAGCCTTACTGTGAAAAGCCACGCTTTTGGTGATCGAACTGATATCGAATGGTAACTCGAACTGCCGAACTTAAAGCAAATCGTTCGAGTTCGTCAAATGACTCGAACACTGCTCAAAATCACTCGAATTTGAAATTGGTGAACGGTTCGAATCGAACGTTGCCTTATTCTATCGCACCTCCCAAAAATACAATGATCTAAAGCTGCTAGGCAAAAAATTAAATAAAGGAAGTTGAGGTTCTTGGTTACTATTCTGATCAGATTGTATTAAGCCCACTGCCACGTAACGGCGTACCTCTAAGTGGGTCCCTATTCTAAACCTTATAGTGTGCAACAAAGCACCAGCAGGGCAGGTGACCTGGTGCCTCACAGCGCCTATGCTGCAAGGCGAAGCCTCCATGGTTTCCGGCCACACTGCCCCACTGACAGGAAACCACCACAACAGCGACCACCACACAGCGACAGCACACAGTGAGAGGAGCTGCGCACTCACCTCCCACAGGTTCCCATATGTGAACTGGGAGCAAAAAAGGCTGACCCCTCTTGCAGTCTCCTGCTGATTAAAATCACTTGTGCCGAATGGTGGCAGTGCAGATCCAAGAAAAAAGCAGAGGGGGGTAGCTGTTACACCTCGTGGCTCTCGGGTTGAAAGGAATGAGGTAGTCTCCCATTTCTTGTGTGCCATGAGCCCTTCTGTTCAGCAGTGCCAAAGGTCTAGGAGATTGCACGGTCTGCAGGAGATGCCTGCTCACAGACACAGCAGAAGGGTGACATCTAGAGGTTCTCCCTTTGCAAGGAATGAAGCGGTCTCCCATCCCTTGCCTGCCACATGCCCTCCTGCTCAGCATCACAGAGGGTCTGAGAGGTTGCACAGTATGCAAAGGATGGATGCTCAGGGAAGCAGCAGGACTTCCCTTATCTCTGCACATTGTGAAACCGAGGATCCCACCTTTATGACCCAGAGGCAGGAAGATGAGCATGTGCCCCACGTGACGTCTTCTGATTCGCTCACTGATATCACACGGCCCGATGACGAGGCTGGTGATGTGCTGAATCCTGACTGGCCGGGCCAGGACGTCACGAATCCTGATTGCGTCACGTCCGTCTTGCGCCCGCCCTTGGGTGGAGCTATGCCTCCTTAAAAGCTCCCCCTGCCTTCATGGCGACGCGCGACCGTCCTTCTATGTTTGGATGTCTGGCAGTGTGCTGCCACGCCACTGTACAGACGTCATTGTCTTTTGTGGGCTTTGCCCTTGCTGCTTAGGCAGCACCTGGTTTGCAGGTCTTGCCCCTGCCTTGCTGCTCTGGCAGTATTCTGTTTAGCAGGCTCTGTTCCTGTCCCAGGTGAGCTCCTAGAGTCCTAGGGCACCTCTGTGCTACCCTCGTGCCATATTCCTGTGACTCCCGCTGGCACACGTGCGTAGGCACCTCTGTGCGTCCCCGTGCAACAAGTACACCGAACGAGGAACCCCGAGCCATACAACCCTCACGGGTTAGGGCGGACCGGTGTACATAGATCGTCTGTGACATTCCAGACGATCACTAGTAGCAACCCGCTCACTCTTTCCTGACCATAGCAGCGGTCCCTTACACCACACAGTGGACCTTGACTGGCGGAAGCTGTCCATTTCCCATCTTGGCATGCTTCCCCGGGTCTCCCTCGTAACAGGTAGCCTGTTGTATAATAAACTATGAAGAAAAAATACATAAATCGCACATTTTTTTTGCCGCTAGGCAAAAAATTAAATAAAATAATAGGGACCCACTCAGAGGTTGTCGTGGCAGTGGGCTTAATACAATCTGATCAGAATGGTAACAAAGAACCTCATGTTCTATTATTTAATTTTTTGCCTAATGGCTTTAGATCATTGTAGTTTTGGGATGTGTGATCCATGCCTTTTTCTTCATAGTGTGTTATACAACATTCTATCCCCCTTGTTTTCTTGTTTCTGCAATCCCCCCATTTGGCACAAGTGATTTTAATCAGCAGGAGACTGCAAGAGGGATCAGTCTTTTTTTTTTTTCACCCAGTTCACATATGGGAGCCAGTGGGAGGTGAGTGCGCAGCTCCACTCACAGGGTGCTGGTGCTGTGTGGTGGCCGCTGTTGTGGTGGTTTCGTGTCAGTGGGGCGGTGGGACCTGGAGCCATGGGGCTTCGCCTTACAGCATGGATGCTGTAAGGCACCGGTCACATGCCCTGCTGGTGCTTTACCGCTGCAGCAGTGCATAGTGCACAGTGCTGCCCTATAAGGTTTAGAAAAAGGGACCCACTTAATACAATATGATCAGAATGGTAACAAAGAACCTCATGTTCTATTATTTAATTTTTTGCCTAAGCGCTTCAGATCATTGTATTTTTGGGATGTGCGATCCATGTCTTTTTCTTCATAGTGTGTTAATAATAATAATAATAATAATAATAATTTTTATTTCAATAGCGCCAACATATTTTGCAGTGCTTTAAAATTCAGAGGGGACATGTACATACAATATGAGACAATACAAAATAACAAAATTAAGATACCAGGAGGCGTGAGGGCCCCGATCGTAAGCTTACAGTCTATGAGGAAATAGAGGAGGCACAAAAGGTGAATGGGGGGAAGCTTGTGATATATGGCCCAGCAATCAATTTAATAGGGGATTCAAAACCAGCTGCATGGACCGGTCGCCAGCCAGAATTTATACAGGCTGGCGACTGGTCCATGCAGCTGGTTTTGAATCCCCTATTAAATTGATGACTGGGCCATATATGACAAGCTTTTCTCCCCCCCCATTCACCTTTTGTGCCTCCTCTATTTCCTCACTTAAAATTGATCACTCTGTTTGTAATAACTATATAAAATATATTTGTTTCCCTTTTTTATTGAATTATTGAAATAAATTAACTTTTTGATGATATTCTAATTTATTGATATACACTTGTACATAAGTGCTTCAGAAAACATTATAACAATTGGATGTGAAAATGAAAACGTATTTTTTCCAGTAAAAAAGATTTTAGCTTAAAGATTGTAATTTTCAAAAGCGGAGATAGGAGAAAATGGACCTCAAAATTTGTTTAACAATTTCTCCTTAATTTACTTTTTGGGTAAATTGCAAATTTTGGAAAAGAAACAGCAATTTTTTTAGCTTAAATTTGGCTGGAATAGTGGACAACAATTGTGCACACTATAATGCATTTGAAGATCCTTTAACATATCGAAAAAAGAGTAAAAAACATAAAAAAATGGGACTTTCAAAGTAAACCCAACAAGGATAAGTGGGCGGTGAGCATTTATATTTATTAGCATTAAAAATAATACAATAGATAAGAACAGTAAAGAAAACAGACATTGTTTCTTCCACTAGTGAAAAAAAAGAAAGACAGCATAAGATGCAACATGGAAAAAAGGTTTTGCCAGACAGACTATCAAAAACAGTACACTACATTTTATTCATACTGTACAGGAGAGGAATTTAATATCCCCAAATGTTTAGACTGTCAATTGAATTATGTTATCTACTTCTTTGGATGTGTTTGCAAAAAATAGCATGTAGATCAGACAATACAACCACATAAAATGCTAAACAAACCACAGATTAACTATTATAAAGAGCCTTTTAAAACATTCTGGCTCGATATTTCACATGGGAACAATATAAAAATAACACAGGCAGTATCACCCCAATTAACTGGGTTCCTGATCACCCTCCCCACAGATATGAATTTCCTTGAAGGAAATATGTTTTATAGTATATTTTACATGCCATATTATCATCACCGATAATCATCAACAGATAATGAATTAAAAGGAAATGAGGACTGACTTCATGAAAAATGGAAACATGGTGACTTTTTTTATACCAAGTAATTATCTAGAAGCCAAATGCTGGTATCAAGAGAGTTAAGAAAATGACATTACCTTCGTGAAATTTGAAATGGTAATAGACTTGTAACAGTTTTACAATCAAAGACTTTAAGCGGCCTACAATATTTGAGTCATTAATAGATGACATTGGCACTTTATCATACATATAAAAATTAGCACTGATGAGAAAGTTAAAGCTTAGATTGAAGTGAAGAGAAGGATTTTGAGCCAAATCAGAAGGTCATATAATAAGAAATTTAAGATCAATTAAGCAGATGTCAGAAGAATAAAAACTAAATGGAAGTCACCTTTCTCCATTTGCTAACTATTTTATGTAGGCTGCAAATAAGTACTATCTTTCTATTCAACATAGGTTTTCTGTACTAATGTATATATCATGAGATTCTGCATGAGAAATAGTAAAATGTAAACATGTGTCAAATTAAAGATGAGCGACCCTGAGGTTTGGTGTTCGGTGTTTGTATAAAACACAGACTTTATAGGAAAAAAAGAAGTCCAGGTGCCTTAGGTATGAAACCATTCATGCAAGCATCGCTGTGCTTGGGTACACTCGGTCTTCAGCCCAGTATAAGCCACTTGAAGTGTTTCAATGGCTCACTCTCAGGGTAACAAGAGTATGATTGGATATAGTGTGTGCCTCGGAAGTGTTATGTTTATGGCCGATTGCCTGATTGCATGTGGGCAGAAACCCAAACTGCCAAATCAGTGACTTCCATTGAGGTTGAGATCAAGGTCGGGTCCAAAACCAAATTTTATCTACAGATCGACTGAACCCGCTGAACCAAACTGGTTTGCTCATCTCTAGTCAACATTTGTTGTATTTTTACTTCTATTAAAACATAAAAGTAGTTGTTGGAAACGTAAATAAAATATTATGACTCGGTCAATAACATGCAATACTTTATATAGAATTATTCATTCATTTGACCATTTATTAAAAAATAAAGAATCTATATATATAATTGCCTTATTCTGTCTGTCTGTCTGTCTGTCTGTCTTGCTCCAAAATTGTGTCCTTACGGTGACACAAAGCTGATTGGCCGCTGGGCTCGCCATGGCCCTGCCCCCCCCGCACGGATTGGCCGCTCGCCCAGGCAACTCGCCCACGCCCTGCCCCCCCCACGCAATGCACGCTCGCTCTGGCCCCGCCCCCCGCACGCATTCCCCGAACCGACCAACACGGAGCCACGACTCCCAGGTGAGTACTGTACCCCCGGGAGCCCACATCAGCGTACGCCGCCAACCCAGCCGACACATACCCTCGCAAGGCTGGGGTTGCCGCCGTATGCTGGTGTGGGCCCCCGTGCGAGCGGGGGACGGGATACGCTGGTAACCATGGTAGCATAGTTACCAGCGCATCAAGGTCCTGCAGCGGCGGAACATACACACACGCACGCACACACACACACATCAGATCACACTCACTCTCACACACACCTCACACACACATCACATCGCATCCACACACTCACAACATCCTGGGATATTGCTTGCTTCTCGGCGGCGATACTGTGCAGTGAACTTCCAGGACCTGCTGGAGGATCACATGGCCAGAAGCATGTGGTATCTCCGGATGTTGTGAGGGTGAGCGCGTATGTGCAATATCGTCAATGTGTGTGTGCATGGGTGTATACGATCGGGTGTGTGTGAGTGTATGCGATCGGGTGTGTGTGAGTGTATGTGATCGGGTGTGTGTGTGTGCGATCGGATCTGTGTCGGCAGAGGAGCACGGCGTGCTGGAGGAGGCTGGGAGGAGAGAGGCTGATCCTGGGGAAGGCTGGGAGGGGTGGCTGAGAGAAGAGAGGCTGATGCTGGGGGAGGCTGAGGCTGGGGTAGGCTGGGAGGAGAGAGGCTGATGCTGGGGACAGAAAAGCCTGATGCTGGAAGGAGAGAGGCTGATGCTGGGAGGAGAGAGGCTGATGCTGGGAGGAGAGAGGCTGATGCTGGGAGGAGAGAGGCTGATGCTGGGAGGAGAGAGGCTGATCCTGGGGAAGGCTGGGAGGGGGAGGCTTAGTGAAGAGAGGCTGATGCTGGGGAAGGCTGAGGCTGGGGTAGGCTTGGAGGAGAGAGGCTGATGCTAGGGACAGAAAAGGCTGATGCTGGGAGGAGAAAGGCTGATGCTGGGAGGAGAGAGGCTGATGCTGGGAGGAGAGAGGCTGATGCTGGGAGGAGAGAGGCTGATGCTGCGGGCAGAGAGGCTGATGCTGCGGGCAGAGAGGCTGATGCTGCGGGCAGAGAGGCTGATGCTGGTGCAGCATGGGTGATGGAGCACGATGGGGTGTGCGCAGCATGGGGGATGGAGCATGATGGGGAGTGCGCAGCATGGGGGATGGAGCACGTTTGGGAGTGCGCAGCATGGCGGATGGACCACGTTTGGGAGTGCAAAGCATGGGGGATGGACCACGTTTGGGAGTGCGCAGCATGGCGGATGGACCACATTTGGGAGTGCGCAGCATGGCAGATGGAGCACGTTTGGGAGTGCGCAGCATGGCGGATGGAGCACGTTTGGGAGTGCGCAGCATGGCGGATGGAGCACGTTTGGGAGTGCGCAGCATGACGGATGGACCACGTTTGGGAGTGCGCAGCATGGCGGATGGACCACGTTTGGGAGTGCGCAGCATGGCGGATGGACCACGTTTGGGAGTGCGCAGCATGGCAGATGGAGCACGTTTGGGAGTGCGCAGCATGGCGGATGGAGCACGTTTGGGAGTGCACAGCATGGCGGATGGAGCACGATGGGGAGTGCGCAGCATGGGGGATGGAGCACGATGGGGGGTGCGCAGCATGGGGGATGGAGCACGATGGGAGGTGCACACCTCCCCCCAACACACACACACACACACACGCACTGCACAACACACACACACTGGGAACCACAAGCACCGCCCTACACAGACACCCACACACACAGACAACGCTGCACACACACAACACCCAACACACAAACACCGCGGCATACATAAATATACGCACATACCGCACAACACACACATTTCACAAAACATACCTCCCCCCAAAGCACACCACACACATACAAACCGCGCAACACACACACACAACGCTACAGACACACAGCGCTCCACAAACAACGCAACACACGCAACACACATACAACACTGCTCTCACCCCCCGCCACACCCAGACAACACCCAGAACATGTACCGCTCCCTACACAAACACTTAGTAACTACAGACAACAACATCTATATATATATATATATATATATATATATAACAAAAATCATAGATTAACTACACAATACGTAAATTCTAGAATACCCGATGCGTAGAATCGGGCCACCTTCTAGTAGTTACATAATTATGGGTTAAAATGTAATGATGATTGCTGTCGTTAGACATGATCACTGGATTCCCTTAACATTTTCAGCAACTAAGTTCTTGTAAAATCAATAATCAAATTTTGTCACCTATGTAATCTAGGAGAATTGACTTGAGTCTAGATTTAAATCCAGTCAGATGGATATGGGTTCTGGATAATTAAGGAAAAAATCATAAGAAAATGTAATTGATCAGATTTGTTTTAAAAAAGAGGAAGTTTAATAAACATCTTGAAGAAAATCTATAATTTTTCCAAGCATAAAAACAGATACTTTAGTTGTTTTGCATTTTCTTTTAATGCTCTCATTTTTAAAGAGCCATAACTATTTTATGTTTCTGTAACTACAGTGGTAAGATGTCTTATTGTTATAGTTTTTAACGACACCGTTCACTGTACCATATAATGTATGGTAAATCGGAAAAAATGAGGTTGCATCTTAAAATAATGCAATTTTAACATTATTTTTTAATCTTCATTTTTATAATGTAGGGTATGCTCACATGTGGCATGTTTGCTGCTTAATTTACTCAGCATATTTGGTGTATAAATAAACAGCATTTACCATATCACCATAAACAATAACATTTCAGAAACCTCATGTGTGAGTTTTACATTTTTTGAGTCCTGCTATATTTTTGTCAATACAAACCATGTCAATTCTATCACTGTTAATGCCCAAATGAAAAATAAAAAGACAAGTAAAACGCCAAGAAGAATCCATAAAAAATGCATATATTGTATGCAATGTGGGAAGACATCCTTAATTGTGTGGTAAAATTGATCAGGCAACATGATTCCCTAGGTAAGTATGATTAGAATAATTCCAAACATTACTTTACTATTTTAGCAGGTTAAAATTATGGCATGCAGCTGGTGTTGGTATATGAGGCAGGCTCAGGAGCTGAGCCTGCTCCAGACAAGGAACATGCTAGCCTTGACTATATCCAGCATCTGTATCTAAGAGCAGTGATCTGAGTTCAAAACACTCATCAAAGCCCTGTGCCCTTATATTGCGGTGTGGATGAGTTGTTATGATAGATAGATATGGACCTGCTAAAGGTCCCAATAACTGTAATGATTGGGAAAAAATATACTCCTGTCAAAATTAGCCTTTGGAGACATGAGCTTCATAGTAGACATTTATTGAGACTATATACTTCGATACTATAGCATTGCAAATAGAGAACAAGTGATGAAACAGGTTCAAGTCCGATAAAAACAAAATGTTCTACTTCTTTTTACTTATTTACTTCAGGGCATATCTCCATATTGTTTTCATCTTAGGTTGTGTATGTTTAATGGCCAATGTGAACATGCACTTATAATACGAATGTATATCAACTCATACTCCAGCTCATTCTTTTGGTTTTGCTTTAGTCTCTGTGTGGCCTCCTTTACACTGAGCTGTGCATTTTATTTATAATGCTTTCCATGGCTGGGTGAACATTGTGGGAACCCAGTACCTTATTCACATTGAGTTATGTTCTTACACATGGCAAGATCTTAACATTGGACAGTGTGGGTACACATTGTTACATTGGAATGTCCCTACACTTTTTTGATCAAAAACAATGTTTACTATTTACCTTATGTGTCTATTTATATAATGGTCTAATTCTGTCTGTCCTGTAACGGAAATCCTGCATCGCTGATTGGTCGCACCAACCGCCCGCGACCAATCAGCAACAGGCGCAGTCTGGCCTCGAATTGGCGTGGGATTTGAACCACGCTTAGCTGATTAAAATCGACACACACAGACACCGCCGCACACAGACATCGCCACACACAGAAGCATCTATATGCACCCCAGCAGCCTCTATATACACCCCAGCTGCCTTTATATACACACCAGCATATACACCCCAGCAGCCTTTATATACACCCCACAAGCCAAAAGCCTCTATATGCACTCCAGCAATAGTCTCTCCAGCACATAGTAAAAAAAACAAAAAACAGTTATACTCACCTTGCACTTTCTTCTCTTTTCATACTCTGTTGTACTTTCTCCCTCCCCTCGCTGGCCCTGCAGGCTGGGAGATGCGGCTGCTTCCTATTTCCTCCTCAGCATGTTCCGCCCACCCCTCTGCTCAGCTGCCTCCGGATTGAATGTGGGTGTTGCTGAGGGAGTGGTGCGGGCAGGCCCCTAAGATACCCGACAGCTGCCTTAACAACGTGACACAGACTGTTTTTGGTCATGGAAAACTCAACGTTGCATTTGCAAGAGTTAAAATGAGATCCAACGTCAAGGTTCAAGTTTTTTATACCCCTTTACAAGGAAAATTGCTTATAGATAGTCAAAAGGTATTCACAAGAAATGTGGTGTACAAAAATATTTTAGGATGATATTGTTAACTAATATATTATAGCGTTGATGTACTTCTTCTGTCCAATGATTTATTTAAATACCATTAGATATTCATGTAATAGTTTATATATTTTGATGATCTGTTTAATAATTTCATTCATTTGTATTAAAGTTCTATAAACAATAACATTTAATGATAATGTATATATTTTACCCTGTATATTCATTGCATTATTCTTAAACCTTCATAAATAAACTACATACATATTCTAGAATACCCGATGCGCTAGAAGCTTTTTACATATTTCCAGAGGAGTCTATGTTCATATCGCTTTTATCTTAGCTTTTATTAGTTATTAGTTATAGCCATATGCTGCAATACTATATCTTTGTAGTTTATTGAACAAGTGATCAAACAGGTTCAAGTTCAATAAATGCAAAAAAAAAAACAAGCAAATTGGAATCATTGTTCTTTTCCCATGCTCAAAATAAAGAAATTTAGCAAATAAAATGGGGTATGTTTGTTGTTGTTAGATCCACAAAAAAACCGAAAAAATATACTCCAAAAATTACCTTAGATATAAGACACTTAAGTAACCAGAAACAGTAGGGCTTAGGTTACCTAGGCATCACCCAATTCTCAACCCTATTGGGCCCTACATGGCAACAGGGATTTTACACACTCTACTGTTCTAGTAGTACCCTCATTCCACGACAGCTTGACTTGTGCACCCTCCTTTCTCTACAAGTCTAATACAGGTGCATTGTTTTTTTTCCTAAATCCTTACTAAGCCTAGAAAGGGTCTATACCCCACCTAAGCAGTACCTCAGGAGTACCTGACTAAATATGCAGTAAGGTGTTTAAATAAACTTTTCCTCTTTGGAAATCGCACCACCACCTAAATGAAAAATACACCTGCAGGTATCATGCATGAAAAATCACCAAATAACTTCCAAAGCCCATAAACAACAGTTGCTATAGGCATTATACTTTGCCATTTGTAATTCTTCAGCCACTATAGAGTTTCAAAATCATATATAGGCACTAGTTTACTATATCATTTCACTCATATTGCAGATAGGTGGTAGTTCATTTACCTGTGCCAAATGGTTTTAGTACTCAGTTCTGATATGGCACCTGCACTCATGATGCATATCTAGATCTATACCTCTAAAGTTGCAGTTGATCTAGATGTAATTAATCTCGTTGGATGTGTATTGATCAGGGAGGAGTAACCCCTCTCCAGATTCAACTCCCTTTTGTGTACCTTTTTTGAGCCACCTCCCAGCAGTAGCACACTCAGGCTCACTAGGTTCCAGCGTAATTACATTCGGCGCCATGTCAGACCCTTAATTCCATATAACATGATGCTGGATCCAATATCATGGTCAGGGACATGCCAATTATCGTCGCGAATTTCAAAGATAGTTTTAGTGTGACAAGGTGCCGGATCTGATGTCACAGTCCAGGTCATGCCCCCCCCCCGCCAGCAAGCGCACCATGGGCAAAAACTATACATCCAATCTAACAACTAAAGGTACGTAAAGAATCAGCACGATAGTGCCAGTATATCACTGGTTTCAGTTTATAGAGGAAAATCCTGGTGATTGGTTTGCTTTAATAGGGTTAACCATATGGTGACTGAGGGGGGTTACATACCTCTGTTTATGTATATTATATCATGTGACCTTTTTTTCTTCATATATTTATAATAGTGGATGTCACATGACATGAATACATGGTCAGAAGCATAACTATGAGGGCTGGTAATAAGTCTTTGGCTTTGTGATTTTTTTGTTTCTATGGTTACGAATGTTACATAACATGAAAGCCTTATGTGTCTAATATATGTTTTCAAAATTTAGGTTTTTTTTTGCTTATGGCAAAAGTGTTCTATGTACGCGGGAAAACAACATGGCAGAGTCTAATGCAATATTCACAACAACGGAGAGCAAAGGCGTAATAAAATTCTTGTTTCTACAAGGAAAGTCAGAGAAGGATATTTATGGTGATATGTTGCAGACATTGGGGGGATCAATGCCCTTCATATTCCACAGTTAAGAACTGGGTCGCCAAATTTAAAACTGG